>NC_041384.1:339856691-339911034 GCF_002162155.2 Triticum dicoccoides
TGTTTTTGTTGTTGTTGTTGTTGTTGTTGTTGTTGTTGTTGTTGTTGTTGTTGTTGTTGTTGTTGTTGTTGTTGTTGTTGTTGTTGTTGTTGTTGTTGTTGTTGTGGAGGTGCGTTAGGTGCAGCCGGTGGTGGTGGTGGAAGAGGCGCGAGCAATTCATTAAACCTGTTATCGAGCTTTGTTTCGAATGTCTTCTCCATGCCATCGATCTTCTCCATGGCCTCTTCAAATCTGTTTAGCACATCTTGCACCTGTCCACTCATCATTTGCTGAAATTTATCATGCAACTCCTTATTCGTCATGTTCTCCCAGTCAGTCTCGTCGGCTTGTGATCCTGCCATGGTTAGCAACAATAGAAACACACAAGAATATGATCCTACAGAATACTAACAAGAGGTGGTGGTGGTGTCACAAATCCGTCAAGCAAATCTCAAATTCGTACCAGTTCTTACCCAGCAGCAGGCGGTGATTAGCAACCATCATAGTCAAAACTCTCAAAGCTTGGATAGAGAGATTACCAGGGAGAGTCAAACGCACGACGTAGATGTATGTGGAGCTGGGAAGGCTTATAATATGGTAGCCAAAAGGGTCAACAATAATCAATTCAGAGATGCAAAGTTGAATAAACGCTCAACGACGGTACTGTGCTGGTCCTAGGCTAGACCGTGCTAGAGAAGCGAGCCTAGAACACTAACAAAATCACGGCGCTTCACATAAACAAAGGAGGAGCACGCTCTGATTTTTTTTCACTTTTTTCCTCTTTTTTTTGCTCCGCAACAATTTTTTTTGAAAAAGTCTACAAATGGTCTAAAAACTGCCTAGCCAGAATTTTCCAGACTTAGTTTTTTTTTGAGTTTGGAACTATTTTTCTTCTGTGGGTGGCTCGAAAGTTGGGGAGTCCTACTCTGTCACGACTCGGAGTATCGCGTGATCTGGAACTCGAAAACAAAGCAACAAATACTGGACTCGGACTAGGACTGGTGGTGGAGATGAATCTGGTGGAGTCTCGGATTGGTGGCGGCGATGAATCTAGTGGAAATCGGACTGGTGGCGGATTGATGTTGCAGGTGGACTCGGATTGGCGTGATGGCGGCGGATATGTGGTGGCGTATATGGAGTCGGATTGGTGGTGAATATGTGGTGGTGAATATGGCAGCGACGATGAAGTTGGTGTGGTGGTGGTATATGGCAGCAACGATGATGATGATGCGGTGGTGATATATGGCAGCGGCGACGTGACAACCTGTGAACAGAACTCGAAACTCTAAAGGACTAGACGCTAAGACCAGCAACTTGACACGACGATGCAATCGCAAATTCAACAAAGCAAATACAGAAAAGATTATGCAAAGGCTCAGATTGGTTCGGATAGGATGAACTAACCCTAATTTTTTTTGGCTTTTTCGTGGACTATAGGTACGAAGAACAGACTCGATCTAAACTATGAAAAACTGTAAAATCTCACCGAGCAACCTGGAAATCTGATACCACTTGATAGAGGCAAAGGTGTCTCGTCTTTCGATGAGATGGTGGCTATCATTTTGGAGGAAGTCGACTTTGACGATCTGACTACGAACGTGCGAGGACATCGCGCCTTAGCAATCGCTAAACCAACTCCGAGGGGTTATTGACCACGCCGGAGCACGATCAACCTGACCACGAGGGCCTGTTTCCTACGAGCAAACGAAGAACAAGCAAGAAACTGAGATTGCAATATGGATATTGCAAATATAAGATGAAAGATTTATTGATCAAGGCGGGGTTCTGTGACGTCTTGGTCTGGTCGTTGGACACAAATGAATACATGAAGTTGCAGCTATGGCGAACTTTTAATCTAAACAAAACCCAAAGTCTAAACGATGCCCTAAGGGCTGTATATATGGAGGAGAGAGGGGGAATTTCGTGGCGCTTGGTGGAGGGGTCCAAAACCAACCCTAACTCTTGTTTCCCCACACATACAGACTCTAAAAACAACCTATACTTAAGTATTTCGAAAATACATGGGCCTGGCCCAATAATAAGGTGACGCAACACCTAGAATAGCCTCTGGACGAAATTTATGAAGTGGCATCTTGTATATTTCGTCCCATGCTTCATCCACTCATTATGGTGGCTTCAGAGTCATGGAATCATCACTTGTAACTCCGTTCTTGTTCCCCTTGCGCATGCCATCATCTCCATGCTTGAACTTGCTCCAAGGTTCATCTTTCTTGTCCAAGCTAGGCCGTTCATTTGTAAGCAAAACAAATGTATCCAACTTAGGCAGCATCATATTCACATGAACATTAGAATCGTTACCAAGAAACGAAAGTACCTGATAATTCAATTGGCGTGCGCGAGCTCTAGTAATTGGTCCAGTATGTACAGCAGCAGGGGCTGTGGGTGTAACAATGGTATTGATGTCCTCATCACAAGTATTGCGTGAAGATTGAAAAAGTTTTGAAAAAGTTAGAGTATGAAACAATTGCTTGGCTTGTCATCGGGGTTGTGCATGATTTAAATATTTTGTGTGGTGAAGATAGAGCATAGCGAGACTATATGATTTTATAGGGATAACTTTCTTTAGCCATGTTATTTTGAGAAGACATAATTGCTTAGTTAGTATGCTTGAAGTATTATTAGTTTTATGTTAATATGAACTTTTTTCTTGAATCTTTCGGATCTGAATATTCATATCACAAGTAAGAAGAATTACATTGAAATTATGCCAACTAGCATTCCACATCAAAAATTATCTTTTTTATCATTTACCTACTCGAGGACGAGCAGGAATTAAGCTTGGGGATGCTTGATACGTCTCCGACTTATCTATAATTTTTGATTGCTCCATGCTATATTATCTACTGTTTTGGGCAATATTGGGCTTTATTATCCAATTTTATATTATTTTTGGGACTAACCTATTAATCGGAGGCCCAGCCCAGATTTGCTGTTTTATGCCTATTTCAGTGTTTGAAGAAAAGGAATATCAGACGGAGTCGAAACGGAACGAAATCAACTAGAGAAGTTATTTTTGGAACGAAAGCCACCCGATGGACTTGGACCCCACGTCAAGGAAGGAACGAGGAAGCCACAAGGGTGGGGGGCACGCCCACCCCCTAGGGCGCGCCCCTGCCTCGTGGGGCCCCGTGGCTCCCCTGACGTACTTCTTCCGCCTATATATCTCCAAATATCCTAAAAACATCAGTGAGCACAATAGATCGGGAGTTCCGCCGCCAGAAGCCTCCGTAGCCACCGAAAACCAATCTAGACCCGTTCCGGCGCCCTGACGGAGGGGGCAATCCCTCTCCGGTGGCCATCTTCATCATCCCGGTGCTCTCCATGACGAGGAGGGAGTAGTTCTCCCTCGGGGCTGAGGGTATGTACCAGTAGCTATGTGTTTGATCTCTCTCTCTCTCTCTCTCGTGTTCTTGAGGTGATATGATCTTGATGTATCGCGAGCTTTGCTATTATAGTTGGATCCTATGTTTCTCCCCCCTCTTCTCTCTTGTAATGAATTGAGTTTTCCCTTTGGAGTTATCTTATCGGATTGAGTCTTTAAAGATTTGAGAACACTTGATGTATGTCTTTCCGTGGATATCTGTGGTGACAATGGGATATCACGTGATTCACTTGATGTATGTTTTGGTGATCAACTTGCGGGTTCCTCCCATGAACCTATGCATAGGGGTTGGCACACGTTTTCGTCATGATTCTCCGGTAGAAACTTTGGGGCACTCTTTGAGGTCCTTTGTGTTGGTTGAATAGATGAATCTAAGATTGTGTGACGCATATCGTATAATCATACCCACGGATACTTGAGGTGACATTGGAGTATCTAGCTGACATTAGGGTTTTGGTTGATTTGTGTCTTAAGGTGTTATTCTAGTACGAACTCTAGGGCTGTTTGTGACACTTATAGGAATAGCCCAAGGGATTGATTGGAAAGAATAACTTTGAGGTGGTTTCGTACCCTACCATAATCTCTTCATTCGTTCTCCGCTATTAGTGACTTTGGAGTGACTCTTTGTTGCATGTTGAGGGATAATTATGTGATCCAATTATGTTAGTATTATTGAGGGAACTTACACTAGTGAAAGTATGAACCCTAGGCCTTATTTCCTAGCATTGCAATACCGTTTACGCTCACTTTTATCACTTGCTACCTTGCTGTTTTTATTATTTCAGATTACAAATACCATTATCTACTATCCATATACCACTTGTTTCACCATCTCTTCGCCGTACTAGTGCACCTATACAACTTACCATTGTATTGGGTGTGTTGGGGACACAAGAGACTCTTTGTTATTTGGTTGCAGGGTTGCTTGAGAGAGACCATCTTCATCCTACGCCTCCTACGGATTGATAAACCTTAGGTCATCCACTTGAGGGAAATTTGCTACTGTCCTACAAACCTCTGCACTTGGAGGCCCAACAACGTCTATAAGAAGAAGGTTGTGTAGTAGACATCAGCCAACAGAATGGACTTATTGGAGGCATTTCTCACTCGGCGGATCCAGCCGCTACAGGCCAGGGTCCATCTGATGTGGATGTATGAGGGGCCGAGTGATCCCACTCGAGTGCATGCTAAGGAGCTTGCCGAGACGGACGTGGGGGCCAAGATCAAAGCCATCACCTGCACCCGAGACAACCCGAGGGGGACAAGGAGGGTGCCTCCATATTCCAAAGACTTGCAGCCCCTAGAGGTATGTACGTGATGCTCAATTGGTCCATGCATGAGTCGTTTCACGTGTATCTGACTTTAGCAGCTGTGATGAATTTATCCTTCATGATTTCCTGAAGATGATATCCAAGTTCCCAGTGGTGGACTATTCGCCCGAAGACGTGACGAGTAACACTAAGCAACGATATTCGGAGGAATCCGATGACGACGAGAGCGATGACGAGGAGGAGAGTGACGAGGAGGAGAGCTTTGAGGAGGGAGAAGAGGCAGAGTCCTATTCCTCCTATGAGGCTCCCAAGGAGCCCTGTTCCAAGGCGTTACATGACCCCAAGGGGAAGGCGAGTGTGGCTCAGCAACCGACTATTTCTGGTCGGGCGACTCAGAGCTCGAAGCATGCTCGTGCCGAGGCTGAGAGCTCAATGGAGAAGCAGTCGAAGTTGCCCAAGCAGATCTCCTCCGAGCCTCAAAAGGTCACGGTGCCTCGGATCAAGGTAGCGGTGCCCGTGGCCTGGACATGAGTGCTCTAGAGCCAATCCCTTGTTTACTTTTGTGCTGGTTCAGTTACTGACTGAGTGTTCTCTGACTTCCGTAGCAATGACACCTCGACGACTTCAGCGGACCCGCACGCCCGCAAGTCAGGCCTGAATGACGCTGACGCGACGGACACTGCCACCTCCAAAGGTACGCTACATCGACTAATTTGGATGGTCAGGCATTCGCCAACAAAATTCTAATGATCTCCTTGTTTTATAAATTCGTGTAGCTCCACCCGAGGTCATCTAGTTGGTCGATGATGAGAGGGCTGACCCGCCTGTCGGTGTCAAAACCGGCGGATCTCGGGTAGGGGGTCCCGAACTGTGCGTCTAAGGCAGATGGTAACAGGAGGCAGGGGACACGATGTTTACCCAGGTTCGGGCCCTCTTGATGGAGGTAATACCCTACGTCGTGCTTGATTGTTCTTGATGATATGAGTATTACAAGAGTTGATCTACCACGAGATCGGAGAGGCTAAACCATAGAAGCTAGCCTATGGTATGATTGTATGTTGTCCTACGGACTAAAACCCTCCAGTTTATATAGACACCGGAGGGGGCTAGGGTTACACAAGGTCGGTTACAAAGGAGGAGATATCCATATCCGTATTGCCTAGCTTGCCTTCCACGCCAAGTAGAGTCCCATCCAGACACGGGGCGAAGTCTTCAATCTTGTATCTTCATAGTCCAATAGTCTGGCTGTCCGGAGACCCTCTAATCCAGGACTCTCTCAGCAGCCCCTAAACTAGGCTTCAATGACGATGAGTCCAGCGCGCAGTGTTGTCTTCGGCATTGCAAGGCGGGTTCCTCCTCCGAATACACCACAGAAGAGCTTGAATACAAGGATAGTGTCCGACCCTGCCAAAATAAGTTAACATACCACCATAGAGAGAATAATATTTCTACAAATCTAATTTGCTGACACGTTTTGGCAGCATGACATCACGCCACGACCCGGTAATTATTTGAACCGTTTTTCTTTAACCAGCCCCGCACATAACGCGAGGCGGTTTCTTGACACGTCTTGTCAAAGAAGAGATCGTGTTCCCCTTATCACGGGATTCTCATCAATACAAACATGGGTAACCCAACCGTGCCTGTTGGTATGACTCCTAGATCTTAGGTAAGTCTCAAACGGCCACGAGGAGGACGCCTGATATTCACCCCCTTTATAAAGGGACAAGGCTTTTTCTTTTTTCTCTCCCGCTCTCAATCGAATCCTTCCCCCGCCTTGAGTTCTAACACCCAAAGCTCAGGTCAGGTACTTCGTACCTTCAATCATGTCCGGATCCAGCCTTCAAGGCCAGTGGATGCCTTCCTCCATCACGGAGGAGGACATCAAGAAGTTGAGGGAGGCCAGATATCTGACCGCCGAAATTTCGCATAGGCTGCCCGCCCGAGGGCAGGTCGTCCCTACTCCCGAACCCAACGAGAGCGTTGTGTTCGTCTCCCACTTCCTCCGAGGACTAGGCCTCGCTCTGGATCCCTTTGTTAGGGGTCTTATGTTCTATTACGGGCTGGATTTTCATGATCTGGCCCCGGATTCCCTTCTTCACATCTCGTCATTTATTATCGTATGTGAGGCCTTCCTCCGCATTACCCCTCACTTCGGCCTGTGGCTCAAGACCTTCGATGTGAAGCCGAAGATGGTCGAGGGGCAGTATGCAGCGTGCGGTGGTGCTCTAATAAGCAAAATTGCTGACACTTCATGGCCAAAGGGTTCCTTTCCAGAGGTGTCCGGATTGTGGCAACATGAGTGGTTTTACATCACAGCTCCCCGAAGTGCCAAATGGGTAGCTGCGCCCACCTTTCGCTCGGGCCCCCACCACAACTGATGTCATGGATCAGCAGGGGGCTGAGCTGGGGTCCAGCCAAGGACGTGCCAATACTGCAGAGCCGTATCCGAGATATCTTCGAGGGAGATTTCAGTCTGGTTATGGTAATGCAAGTTATGCTGGTCCGTGAGTCCAGCCTTGCAAACGCCGACCCCTCCGCATGTGGGAATTCAACCCGGAAGGACCACACACTATTCAGCATTTCCTCGGCATGACGCACGAGCAGATGTACAAATCGTTCTTCAGACCCCAAATAGAGTGTCCGGACACTACCGAGGACGTGGGCTTGAGCTGCAACCACCCCGCTGCCCAAGTAAGTAATCCCATGGCCGAACACACTGTCCTTTTACTTATCATGACATCATTCTGAAAAATCGTTCTTTGACCATGACTGGATAACAAAGGCGAAGATGATCCAATGTTTGGCCCCCCTTCCTAAAGGCTTGGACAATCCGGTGCTGGAAAAGATGCTCGAGCTAGCACCTTGTCTAGTGCCCTCAAAGGAAGATGAAGGGGAGAATAAAGAGGGCGAAAGCGGGCCTCCATCGCTACCTATTCCAACCGAGGGAACGAGTGCCTCTGCGAGGGAGGATAACCAAGGGGAAGAATTTGACATTCTCTCTCCCCGAGGAAGGAAGAGGACTACCTCTGAAGATCCGGAAACTAAGGTTTCCAAACGGGAGAACAAATCTCCGCCAGAGGGTCCTGCCTCGGAGGGTATTCTTGCCGCACAATGTCCGCGCGGGGATCAGCCCTCTACCGAGCTGTAAGTAATCAAAAAGTACTTAATAGTGAAGATATCCTACCTTACTTCCGAAGACAATAACTGAGGCTTGTAAATTGTAGTCCGGATCACAACCCTTCTCGACAGAGTTCATCTTCCGGGGATCTTCTTCCGGAGATGATGGAGAGAGAAACGCCTCCCCCGGACTCCCCAGCTCAAGAAGAGGGCGACCTTAAAGTGTCGTCGCGAAGGGTATCTCCGGATCCAATATCGCCAGAGGATAACCCTTTGGCTGCCCGACATCCCCAGTATCTGGCTCCAGAGGAGAGCGACAGCAAGGGTTCGTACTGTGTGCGGTCGGACGCGCTGAAGGATCTTCTGGGGCAAGCTATTGATGCGGAGCATCCCACGACCATCCCCATGGATGCCACATCAACTATCCAAGATCCAAGTGGACCAATGACAAGGGCTAGGGCACGTGCTATTCAATCCGAGGTGACATCACTCCTACTTGAGTTTTCTCCCTCTTCAAATGAGACATGGCTACTGCCTAAGTCCGAGATACTATGTGTCATCAGGTACAACGCTCAAGACTCGGAGCCGAGGACTATAGATGAAGAGATAGGCGTCAACACTCTGGACAGCCTGGAACTTCCGGCCAGAGCCCGGAACTTCCGGCCAGAGCCCGGAACTTCCGATCCCCGATGACTTCGACCAGCCCAGGCATGCCAACTCTCGGGTTAGCCCGGACCCCGCCCCGGACCTTCCGGCGCCCGGAACCTCCGGCCGGCCCGGACCTTCCGGCCCCCGGATGCTAGCACATCTCCTCCGCGCCAACTCTCTGGTTAGGCCGGACCCTTCCCAGAACCTCCGGCGCCTGGAACTTCCAGCCTAGCCTGAAACTTCCGGCCCTGCCTGTGCGCAGCCTCTTGGGCCGAGGCCCGTGTACCCCTTCGTCACCTAGACTATACTCTATCCCATACAACTTTCTAGGGTTAGTGTTGGTTTAGCTCATAATCAGAGATAGAGCTTCGCTCATCCTCATCGGATCTACTCCTCGTGAGAGACCGCGGCCTCTTCGGAGAAGATCCCTTTGGATTCAAGGCCCCTTTCTAAGGGAAGATCCCCTTGTGGATTCAAGACATCCTCATGGAGAAGAACTGGTCACCGTGTATCGTCCCTAGTTGTCCATGGATTCGTGTATCGTTCTATGTACCCGAGGATCTAGCACATGTGTGACTTGTTCTTGTTAGTTTGAGTGTTCCTCTTGTGTTTCCCCTTGTGTTTCCCCTTGTGTTTCCCCTTGTTTCCCTCCTTGTGTTCTTCGCGGGATCCGCTCCTTTCGTGAAAGATCGGGCGATTAGGGTTCCACCCTACATCATCTTGGTATCAGAGCAAGGTTGATCATGATTTCGGAGCCTCCCCATTGTGTTTCTAGCCTAATTTTGTTGTTTTTCGTCCTAATATCCGAAAATCCCCACCAAAAATAGCCCCAATTTTTTTGTGATTTGTTCCTGTGTTGAGATTTTGTTGGTCTTGATCCGTGAAGTTTGTGTGTGGCTCGTAGATCTAGCCTCCCCACCTTTCTTTTCCTCCAATTTCTTCTTTTTCCCCTTCGGATTTGGGCCTTTCCCCCAGTTTTCCCGCCCAAATCCACGATCCCGAAGTCTCTGTTCTTGGCAGAATCCCGACCACCGGAACTTCCGGTCCAGCCCGGACTTTCCGGCCCCCGGACCTTCCGGCCTTCCCTGGAACCTCCGGACCCCGGACCCTCCGTCTTGCCCGGAACTTCCGGCTTCGACAAAAAGTTCGCACTACTTCCACAACTCCGCCCAAATTCCACCAAATTTTGTTCTGGTGCTCACCATATACCATATATACTTCCTCATACCTCCTCCACTCCCGCATAACCCAACTATTTTTAGACCCTTTCGCTCTCCAACACAATTGCTACTTTGAAGTTTGAGAATTTGAGTTGCGGTACCGTATCCTTTTGTGTTTCGGCTATCTAGGTACGGTTCGACATTGACATCACCGTTGCTCATCTCCGCCACGGACGCGTCATCAACAACGACCACCTCGACTACGACTTGGTATTCGTGCCACCATTTTGACACCATACGGGAAGCAAGACCGATAACCTCATCTTGGTATTGGACATATCACTCTTGCCACTACATTGATAGACATCATAGCCTTACTCCTTTGCGTTGCTTACCCATCGAGACTAGCCATTGAGTATTGCCGGCAATGAGACTTGTGCACATTAGTGATCATACTTCCCATAACATACATACATCATTGTTACCTATATTTGTATCATCTCTTGTGTCACAAAGTTGTCATCGCATACTCACTTGCTATCTTGGTTCGTCAAGCATTGCATGAGAAAAGAGCTCAAACATCAAAGAGCCAACCAAGATTTTAAGCAAAGAGGAAAGATAAGCAAAGAACTTTTAAGCAAGAACCATAGCATCATACAACATTAAGATTGTCATACTCGATCATCTTGGATCATATCATAGCAACACCTTGCATTCAAAATATTTGGGATAGAAGTCGTTGCATTTTTGCTAAGTAGGTTGTGCACAAGTTCTTGTATCTGCCTATCGTGCAACCGTGCTAGCGTCTCTCTAGTGTTGTGCAACAAGAGCATTTTTGTGGATTCCACATTTTGGCTCACCCTTGGTTGCACAACCCCACTTATCTTTTTGTGTGTGTGTTTCCGTGTACCCTATATGCTTGGTCTACTTGTTACATTGCATCTTGCGAATCTTTTCCAACATTATTGAAGCTCACTTACAATTGCATCAAATTTTGTGCCACCATCCTAACCAAGCTCCACCAAAAGCTTTTACTTGTGTAGGTGTGAGAAACCGACAAGAACTCGTACCAATTGTGCTATTTTCTTGTCCTACATTGGAGTGATCCTTGATCCACTTTCAACTTCGGTCAAGGTACATTTGGTACTCGTTCCTCTCTTTCTACCACTCACATTTGTCTTGGAATGATGGATAGGCCAAGTACTTCTACCAACCCACTCTTCATGGAGAAAGAGGACGACATGAACTCCTTCGTCACCAAGAGTCATCTCTTTGGTGCACAACAGGCTTTGCATCAAGAGCAACAAGCTATGAGTGAACGCATCGACAACCTTGCCGCCGACTTGCGACTTTTTGAGCAACGTACAAGGGACTACTTCGACCATAAGCTCGACGATCACAAGCAAGAGAATGACGCAAGGATGGACGAGATTCGCGCTTTGTTGCTCAACCGCTCTTCTTCCACTTCAAGAAGGAGCCGTTCAAGTCGCCATTCCGACTCAAGTACACCGACATCGAACACTCTTCGTCGAGCTACGCGCACCGACCGTCAAGCAAACCTCAATCCGCTTCGGGATACCGACTCACAAGAGCGCCGGCGACGTCAAGCCGAAGAAGCCTTTGCGCTAGCTCGAGAACGACAACAACAACGCCAACATGAAGAGGAAGAACGCGTGCGTCTACACCAAAATGCACAAGATGCCGAGGCTCAACGTCAAGAACAACAACTCCGTGACGATCAAGCACTTGAGGTGCAACAAGCTCTACGCGATGCGAGTCGAGCCGTTGCCGACCGAGGCCGACAAGCCCGTGAATAAGAGGAAGCACTTCGCGAAGAAATTCATGAGCGACGATTTCAAGCTCGCATGCATCGTCTAGTTCCCCCTCGAGCTCGACGTGTTCCTCCACAAGCTCGCCAAGACCATCAAGTTCATCAAGAGCATGAAAACAATGGGAATCCTCCGCGACAAGAGCAACACGAGGTTGACAACCCTCCGCGTCAAGAGCACCATGAGTTGGACAATCATCTTCAACATGGGCGTCATCATCCCCGACCCCAACACAATGAAGAGCAACGCTACGGCAAGCTCAAGTTCACCATGCCCAAGTTCAACGGAAGCAATGATCCCGAAGAATACCTTTCATGGGCATTGAAAGTTGACAAGATCTTCCGTTTGCACAATTATGAAGAAGAGAAGAAGATCGCGATGGCATCCCTTGAGTTCCAAGACTACGTCCTCATTTGGTGGGAACAAGTCATTGAGCGCCTCGAGGCAAGAGGTGATCCACCCATCACTACTTGGGCACAAATGAAGGATGTCATGAGAGCACGCTTCGTGCCTACCTACTACAACCGCGACCTCTTCAAGAAACTTCAACAACTCAAGCAAGGAACCAAGAGCGTTGAAGAATACTACAAGGATATGGAGATTGCAATGATAAGAGCCAATGTGACAGAAGATGATGAGCAAACTATGGCACGTTTCTTGAATGGACTGAATCATCCTATCAAGAAGATCACCGACTTCCAACCATACTCAAATCTCATCGAGCTCGTGCACCAAGCTACCAAAGCGGAATGCCAAGTGCAAGATGATTTCAAGTATGCCAAGTTCTCACCCAAGTCCTAGGGCTTCTCCAATAACCAAGCTTCAACGACTCCAATACCGACTACAAGACCTTCTACTTCCAACATCGACAAGTTGATTTCCAAGAAAGCTTCGCCTACTACAAGCAACTTCAAGCCGAGAGCTTCATCATCATCAACCCCTACCGATGAGACCGTCAAGACGAGCTCCCTCAAGTGTTTCACTTGCGGAGGCCGAGGCCACAAGTCCTATGAGTGCACCAACAAGCGCACCATGATCTTCAACGACGATGGCACTTATGATTCCATGAGCGAAGGAGAAATGGAAGCCCTTGAGCAAGTCACCATGCACCGCCAAGTGAACAATGAAGAAGAACAAGTCTTTTGTGATGAAGACTCAAGCCCCGCACTTGTTGTCTCCAAAGTCTTGACTCTCCAACATCACCAAGATGAAGACCAAAGATGCACCATATTACACACCAAGGCCGGCATCAATGGACGATCCGTCAAGGTCATCATCGATGGAGGGAGTTGTCACAATCTCGCAAGTGAAGAACTTTGCTCCAAGCTCCAATTGCCCAAGATGAAGCATCCACATCCATACAAAGTACAATGGCTTAGTGACTCCGACACTATCCAAGTAGAGCACCGAGTACAAGTCTCCTTCAAAATTGGCGCCTACGAAGACACCTTGGAGTGCGATGTCATCCCAATGACCGTTTGCCATCTTCTCCTTGGATGGCCATGGAAATTCGATAGAGGAGTCGTCCACAATGGGCGTACAAACCACTATAGCTTCAAGATGCAAGGAAAGAAGTTTGTGTTACGACCTATGTCTCCAAGCCAAGTGATCGCCGATAAGCAAGCCACCCATCATGGAGAGAATGGTGAGAGAGTGAGCCACCAAAAAGAGAGTGAGCGCCACAAGCCCAAATTGAGTGCCTCCACGATGAGCGAAAACAAGAACCTCGTTCTATTTGCCACCAAACGTGAGATGAGAGAAGTGTTTGAGAACCCATCTAGTGTCCTACACTACGTCCTCGTGTGCAAGGACAATGCACCACAAACTAACACTTCTCACACTCTTCCTCTAGTGTTGTCTTCTCTTTTGCAGGAATTTCAAGATGTTTTCCCCGATGAGCTACCTCCGGGACTACCTCCATTACAAGGCATTGAGCACCGCATCGACCTCATCCCCGGAGCACCACTTCCGAACAAAGCTCCCTACCGCGTCAACCCCGAAGAAACCAAAGAAATTCAAAGGCAAGTAAAGCATCTCATAGACCATGGACATGTGCGTGAAAGTTTGAGCCCTTGTGCCGTACCGGTCATTCTTGTGCCAAAACGTGGTAGCTTTCGCATGTGCTCCGATTGTAGACCTATCAATGCTATCACCGTTCGCTATAGGTACCCCATTCCACGCCTAGATGATATGCTTGATGAGCTTAGCGGTGCCACTATACTTTCTAAAATTGATCTTAAAAGTGGTTACTATCAAATCCGCATACAAGAGGGTGATGAATGGAAAACCGCATTCAAAACCAAGTTTGGTTTGTATGAGTGGTTAGTCATGCCTATGGGTCTCTCGGAAGCATCGGGCACTTTTATGCGCCTTATGAATCATGTCTTTCGCCCTTACATTGGTATATTTGTTGTGGTTTACTTTGATGACATTCTTGTGTTTAGCAAATCTATCCAAGAGCATGTCACCCATGTCCGCACCATTTTGCAAACTCTTAGGAAAGAGCGTCTCTATGCTAATATGGAGAAATGCCTTTTTGGTGTTGATAAGCTCGTTTTCTTGGGTTTTGTGGTCTCTTCTAAGGGTGTTCATGTAGATGAGTCCAAGATCAATGCTATTAAGACTTGGACGCAACCAACCAACTTGCATCAAGTGCGTAGTTTTCTTGGTCTTGCGGGTTTCTATCGTCGCTTTGTGAAGGATTTTAGCACCATTGCTTCACCTTTGCATGCTTTGAGCAAGAAGAATGCGCTGTTTATTTGGGGACCATCCCAAGATACCGCATTCAATGAGCTTAAGAATTTGCTTACTCATGCTCCCGTGCTTGCTTTACCCAACTTTGACAAGCCTTTTGAAATTCATTGCGATGCTAGTAGTAATGGCATAGGAGGTGTGTTAACGCAAGAGAAGCGCCCCATAGCTTACTTTAGTGAGAAACTTTCCGAAGCGCAACTCAATTATCCCATCTATGACAAAGAGCTATATGCTTTAGTCCGCATTTTGCATGAATGGGAATACTACCTTCGTCCCCATGAGTTTATCATTCATACCGATCATGACTCTCAAGTATCTTAAGGGACAAACTAAGTTGAACAAGCGTCATGCTAAATGGAGTGAATTTATTGAGTCTTTTCCCTATGTCATCAAGTACATCAAGGGTAAAGAAAACATAGTAGCGGATGCTATTTCCCACATTTGCATGCTTGTCACGCAACTTGAGTTAGATGTCATTGGCTTCAAGCATATCAAAGACTTATATGAGCATGATACAACTTTTGCCATTCCTTATGCCTAGTGTTTGTCGAATACATCTTGGGAACACTATTACATCAAAGATGGCTACCTTATGAGAGCTAACAAACTTTGCATTCCCGAGTCCTCTCTTCGCTAGTTGCTTTTGCAGGAATCTCATGGAGGAGGCTTAATGGGACACTTCGGACGCGACAAGACGTTCGCCATGCTCTCGAAAAGCTACTTTTGACCTAAGATGTTTCGGGATGTCAATCGTTTCACCAACCGGTGTTCTACATGTCGCAAAGCTAAGTCCAAAGCTCAATCTCATGGTCTCTATATGCCTTTACCAATTCCATACCAACCTTGGGAAGACATTAGCATGGACTTTGTACTTGGTTTGCCTAGAACTCGAAATGGGAAAGATTCCATATTTGTCGTTGTGGACCGTTTCTCCAAAAATGGCACATTTCATTCCTTGTCACAAGATAGACGATGCTTCACATGTTGCTAATCTCTTTTGTAGGGAAATATTGCGTCTCCATGGTGTGCCAAAGACAATTGTCTCGAACCGCGACGTCAAGTTTCTTAGCTACTTTTGGAAGACCCTATGCGCCAAGCTCGGAATCAAGCTACTCTTCTCCACGGCGAACCATCCTCAAACCAACGACCAAACGGAGGTGACAAACCGAACACTCTCCGCTCTACTTCGAGTACTCATCAAGAAGAACATCAAGGAGTGGGAGGAGTGTCTACCCATCGCCGAGTTCGCCTACAACCGAGCAAGACACTCAACAACCGGCAAGTCCCCTTTCAAGGTCGTCTATGGATTCAACCCTTTGTCATCATAGGATATTCTAACTCTTCCACTCCAAGAGTGAATCAATTTGGATGCAAGTGCACGAGTAACCCATCTCAAGAAGGTGCATGAAGATATAAGACTCACCATCGAGCGCCAAGTACAACGCCTTGCGACCAAGCTCAACGTTAACAGGCAACCTAAGGTCTTCAACATTGGTGATCTCGTGTGGCTACACCTTCGCAAGGAGCGCTTTCCACAAGAACGCAAGTCTAAGCTTCGACCACGAGCATATGGACCCTTCAAGGTGCTCGCACGCTACAACGATAACGCTTACAAGATCAACCTCCCGCGTGACAAGTACAACGTGAGCGACATCTTCAACATCAAAGATCTCTCTCCCTTCCATCGTGATGAAGAACTCGATCCGCGGACGGATCTTCCCAAGGGAGGGGAGATGATGCGGAGCATCCCACGACCATCCCCATGGATGCCACATCAACTATCCAAGCTCCAAGTGGACCAATGACAAGGGCTAGGGCATGTGCTATTCAATCTGAGGTGACATCACTCCTACTTGAGTTTTCTCCCTCTTCAAGTGAGACATGGCTACTGCCTAAGTCCGAGATACTATGTGTCATCAGGTACAACGCTCAAGACTCAGAACTGAGGACTGTAGATGAAGAGACAGGCGTCAACACTCTAGACAGCCCGGAACTTCCGGCCAGAGCCCGGAACTTCCGGTCCCCGGACCTTCCAGCCGACCCAGAGCTTCCGGCCGCCGATGACTTTGACCAGCCCAGGCGTGCCAACTCTCGGGTTAGCCCGGACCCCATCCAGGACCTTCCGGCGCCCGGAACCTCCGGCCGGACCGGACCTTCCGGCCCCCGGATGCCAGCACATCTCCTCCGCGCCAACTCTCTGGTTAGGCCGGACCCTCCCCGGAACCTCCTGTGCCCGGAACTTCCGGCCCTGCCTGCGTGCAGCCTCTTGGGCCGAGGCCCGTGTACCCTTTCGTCACCTAGACTATATATACTCTATCCCGTACAACTTTCTAGGGTTAGTGTTAGTTTAGCTCAAACTCAGAGATAGAGCTTCGCTCATCCCCATCGGATCTACTCCTCGTGAGAGACCGCGGCCTCTTCGGAGAAGATCCCTTTGGATTCAAGGCCCCTTTCTCAGGGCAGATCCCCTTGTGGATTCAAGACCTCCTCACGGAGAAGAACCGACTACCGTGTATCGTCCCTAGTTGTCCGTGGATTCGTGTATCATTCTATGTACCCGAGGATCTAGCACATGTGTGACTTGTTCTTGTTAGTTTGAGTGTTCCTCTTGTGTTTCCCCTTGTGTTTTCCCTCGTTTCCCTCCTCATGTTCTTCGCATTCTTCGCGGGATCTGCTCCTTTCGTGAAAGATCAGGCGATTAGGGTTCCACCCTACATCAGCTATCGTCTCGGAAGCGCATCGTACGCTAATGGCTATGGTAATTTAAAGGATTTCATCCGCCGAAAGCGGTTTGCATGAAGCTTTTGTGAGTCTGCTGAAAGGCTTCGAGGTACGTGAAATAATGTATGCCTTTAACAGTACCACATACGTTAGGAATTCCAATGCAGATAGTAGCCCCTGAGACTCTGGTTGTCGTCGAGAACGGCGGCAAACAGACGATCATAGTCCCAGGTAATAACCAGACCGCCTTTATGTGAAGGTGGTTGAAGCTCCGGTGGCTAGCCGGACTGATGGGTTTGCCAAACTAAAGCGACAGCTGGATGCGGCAGATGCCGACATAGTGCTTGTCAACAAGTGGCTTGACGAGGCATAGGGTGAGTGATTTTTCTGGTGATCGTCACATAATAAGAGTAGCATGATGCGAGTATCTTTAATATGTTGTGACTGTAGATGGAGCTGCCACCATGGAAACCCTTCGGGCGGAGCTTGCCCGAGCCAAGGAGCAAGCAAGGAGTAGCAATGCGGCCGCTTTAAAGGTGGCCGAAGAGTTAAGGGCCGAACAGGCCGTGCATTGCGGGAGCAAGGGAAAAATAGCCAAGATGGCTGTAGAGTTAAAAGATGCTACCGACCGTTACTAGCTTCTTGAAGAATAAAACCGGGCGAAGGCAACAGACCTGGAGAAGGCCCGGGTGGCTGCCAAGGAAGCCCACTCCAAAATTAGAGCGACGAAGGAGGAGCTGAATCAAGCTGCAGATATTGTGTCTAGGAAGTCCTTCTCGTTGCGGACTAAGTTCGGAGATCCGAAGTATGCTCCTCTGGACCGGCTATGGAGTTTTGCGGACGCGTACATGGATTTGGCTACAAGTGCTGCTGATGCAGCCGAGTACTTCAAGGATTAGAAAGGCCCCGAAGTGGAAAAGTTGTTCTGGTCACAGTTTCACGCTCCAGTCCGTCCGCGGCTGCTGAATGAGCGATTGACCGGTTGGGCCAAGCTCCATAGGTTGTACGGACTTGCCATGATGTCTGTTGTGGATCACCTGTGGCCGGGAGGGCCAAGGCCGAGTAGCTACTTTAGCTTAGTGCAACAATTCCTTGAAGCTGTGCCACACATCGATGCTGTAAAGAGATCAACGTGCATGGAAGGTGCGCGGATGGCCCTTGCCCGTGTCAAAACATACTGGGCGGAGATGGAGGCCACCACTGTTGCGGCACAGGGTTCGGCCATAGGCCGAGTGGCTGCCGAGCACTACTTTGAAGAAGTCCTTGAAGGCGCTTGTTCGATAGAGGCTCAGTGCTCGAAGAATATTATTTTCCAGTGACATGTAGTCCCATTGTACAAACAATGTTTTTCTGAATTAATCAAGGCTGTATTTATACTTTTTCCTGAAAGTACGATGATGCCTCCTGTGCGGCCGTTTATGTATATATGTATATAACCTGAAAGTTTGCAGTCGTCGGCTTCCGCCCCACGCATATAATGCGGGGGTGTTCGCAAAAGATGCATATCCACACTTGATCCAACGTCTTGGTCCGTTAAGGAGGTGATAGCATAGCGAACGAGGCAATCAGACTATATTGCTTTAACACTTTCACTTAGCCATAGGAGTTTGACAGTGGGGCTACTATATAGCCCTTGGTACTTCTGCGCTCGTCTGAATACGATGCGCGCATGTACATGACCGGGAAACGGGCCTTTGTCCATGCGGAGGAATCCCGAAGATTCCAATTAGTCATCGAGTGGTTGACCAGTCTCTCGCTATATCATGACAGCCAGTTTTCGGCTTTCTCTACTGAGGTGCTCATCCGGATGAACCAGGGCACAATCGCAGTAGTTCTCCCAGTGCTACCTTAGCCGATATAACGGAACGTAAGGTACCAAAACGTGGGAGCCGGGCAAACCCAACATTTGACCAAAGACATGATTCGGAGCTGATGCATATAGGCCAAACTCGCGACGCCGAACACTCCCTAAGGTGTTTGGTCTTTATAACATGTACCAGGCTAAACAATGCCCTTTATAAGAAACCCCATGTGTCCAGGTACGTGCAAAATCCTGGTGTGGCCACATGCCAATAACGCCGGCATCCTTCTCGGTTGTGTGGAGTATCCGGAGGATGTGAGCAACAAGAGACAGTAAAAAAGGTTTACGCAGGGCCTTAATCTAAAAAGAAACCTTTGGGCAGGTCCCTGCTGCACGTATACGCGTGTGTCTGTGTTGTGCCGTGTCCTGAACTGGTGTAGCACGATTGTAACCTGCAAAAGGAAAGAACTTAGGTGAAAGTTGCCGTGCCGAAAAAAAGAATGAGTTATCAGAATTCCAGAGAAGCCTGGTTGAGCTGGGCTGTCCATGATTACACGTGGGAAGCCCCTGGTATCGTTTTATGAGGGTTTGGAAACCAATCTCATGCATGTATGATGGAACGCCGGACTCGTCTAACCGTGTCCGTGGTCTTGACGACCTACCATTTTTCTGGTTGGTGAGGCCGTCTAGTGTGCGGCAGTTAGAGCCACCGCGTCCTCTTCTGTACGTGAAGAACGGTTGGTATTTCCGCTAACTATAATGACGCCTCGTGGACCAGGCATCTTGAGCTTGAGAAAAGCATAATGCGGTATTGCGTTAAAACGAGCGAAAGCCGCCCTTCCGAGCAGTGCTTGAAAATCACTTTGGAATGGAGCGATGTGAAAAGTTAACATTTCACTTCGGAAGTTATCGGGAGAACCGAATACCACCTCTAGTAGTAGAGAGCCCGTGCAGTGGGCCTCTTGGCCTGGTATTACTCCCTTGAAGGTAGTATTACTATGGCTTATTTATGTCGGGTCTATCCCCATTTTGCGGACTGTGTCTTGATATATCAGATTGAGATCACTGCCGCCGTCCATGAGGACCCTTGTGAAATGGTACCCATTTATTATTGGGTCTAACACCAAGGCCATCAGTCCTTCTTGCCGGATATGTGTATCGTGATCCCTACGATCAAAAGTGATCGGGCAGTCCAACCAGGGGTTGGACCTAGGGGTGACGGGCTCTATGGCGCATGTGCATCGGAGTGCGTGATTGCTTCTTCTCCTTGTCACATGGATCACGTTTACTGTTTTAACCTCCAATGGAAACTTTTTCTGTCCTCCGGTGCTTTGCTGGCGAGGTTCCTCCTCGTCTTCGGTTGGTGTCTCCTCCCCTTTGTGTTCGGCATTTAGCTTACTGGCCTGCTTGAAGACCCAACATTCTCTGTGGGTTTGATTTGTAGGTTTGTCTGGGGTGCCGTGAATCTGACAGAGTTTGTCAAGAATTTTGTTTAGGCCAGATTGTCCTTCTGTGCTGCCTTTGAAAGGCTTTTTCCGCTGACCTGGCCGGGAGCCCCTGAATCCGGCGTTTACCGCCGTATTATCTGGGCTCCCTTCTTTATTTTGACACTTGTTTTTGTTGCGTCGTGATTTACCATTGCCATCCCTTACTTCGGATGTGCTTGGGTCGCTGGTGTTGCTACGGGCCAACCAGTTGTCCTCGCCCGCACAAAAGCGGGTCATGAGGCTTGTTAGGGCTGCCATTGTTCTCGGTTTTTCTTGATCGAGGTGTCTGGCGAGCCATTCGTCTCGGACGCTGTGTTTAAAAGTTGCTAAGGCTTCAGCGTCTGGACAGTCGACTATTTGGTTCTTCTTGGTGAGGAACCTGTTCCAAAGCTTTCTGCGGACTCTCCGGATTGTTGGGTTATATGACTTAAATCGTCTGCATCCGGAGGTCGAACATAAGTCCCTTGAAAATTGGCCCGGAAAGCGTCCTCGAGCTCCTCCCAACTTCCAATTGAGTTTTCGGGGAGGCTTTTCAGCCAGTGCCTAGCTGGCCCTTTAAGCTTGAGGGGCAAGTATTTAATGGCATGTAGATCGTCTCCACAAGCCATATGAATATGGAGGATGAAGTCCTCTATCCAGACTCCAGGGTGTGTGGTTCCATCGTACGCCTCTATGTTCACCGGTTTGAATCCTTCTGGGAATTCGTGATCCAGCACCTCATCAGTGAAACATAGTGGGTGTGCGGGACCCCTGTATTGGGATGCGCCATAGTGTTCGGACGGTTGTGGTATTTGGTGTTGGTTGTGTACCATAGCGCGCTTCCTAGATCCATAGATAGATCTGGCCACGCCGGATTTTTGACGCAAGTTCTCACGTAGAACGTGTGTTGACTTATGCGTGACTTTGTTAGCCACTCTATCGTGTTCACAGGGTGGTGGATACGGCCGATTGGCCGTATCACTTATCAGCTGTATGGGCTCTAAGGCCTCATCATCGAATTCCGGTAATAACTTGCACTTTGGATAGCTATTTGGGTGGTAGCTTCTACCATACTTTGTTACTTTGTTCCACTTGCTGTTGAGCGTATCTTGTGCGACCTTGAGCCTTTGCTTCTGTTTTTTCAGGCTTCTCGCTATGGCAGTAAGCCTTCTGCAGAGGTTTTCTTGCTCCAAGTGTGTTTCCGGGATGATGGGTGCATCTTCGTCCGAACTGTTCTCTTCCCTAGGCGGGGATTGATGAGGCTTATCTTTGGCGTCATCGTGTTCGGACGTCGGATCCATACTATGTTTGCAATTTGCATCTTGATCATTTTCTTCCACCGGGATGGTGCAGTTGTCGTCTTTTCCAGAGTCGCGTGGACTATTATTATCGCTGTTTTTGCTATGGCGGGACTTAGAGCGGTGCCGCTGACGTCGGCGCTTGGGTTGCTTCTTGGAGGGGTCATCCTCTGCTTTCTCGTCGCCATTGGCTTCATTGGGGGTGTCCACCATGTACATGTCATGTGATGAAGTAGCGGTCCAGCGCCCTGTGGGCGATCGTTCCGGTTCGTCTCCTGCATCGTCGTCCATACCGTTGATGTCTTAGGAGTCGAAGTCGAGCATGTCGGTTAAGTCGTCGACAATGGCTACTAAGTGGGTGGTGGGTAGGCAGTGAATTCCTTCGTCGTCCGTATCCCATTCTAGCCGGACATAGTTCGGCCAGGGTTCTCCTGACAGGGAGAGAGACCTTAATGAATTAAGCACATCTCCGAAAGGTGAGTGCTGAAAGATATCTGCGGAGGTGAACTCCATGATTGGCGCCCAGTCGGACTCGACGTGCACGGATATGAGCAGTTCGGAGTCCATGGCCGGAGATGAAATCAGTGGTTCGGCGACACGGCTCTCGTAAGGGGTGAAGTCAGTATCCCGCTCTATCGCCACTAAGAGTGTGGCCTCCGTGGTGGGGTCCATCCTTCCGGTCTCGGATGGCGCGACTTGCTCCGGATAAAAGGCCGGAGTAGCTGTGGATGCGATCTCCCGAACACTGTGCGATGATAGAGTTACGTCTTGCTCGTCGTGACTGCGCGGCGCGTCCGGCATGGGCTCGAATCCGTCGAAGATCAAGTCTCCGCGGATATCGGCCTCAAGTTTCCAAATCTGACCTGATGGCCAGGGGCGTAGCTCTCAATCTGCTCCAGCTGGCCAAGCGAATTGGCCCGCAGTGCAAAGCCGCCGAATATGAAGATCTGTCCGGGGAGGAAAGCCTCACCCTGGACCGCATCGCTAGCGATGATCGAAGGAGCCATCGAGTCTTATGGTGACGACACAGTGGAACTCTCAATGAAAGCACCAATGTCGGTGTCAAAACCGGCGGATCTCGGGTAGGGGGTCCCGAACTGTGCGTCTAAGGCGGATGGTAACAGGAGGCAGGGGACACGATGTTTACCCAGGTTCGGGCCCTCTTGATGGAGGTAATACCCTACGCCGTGCTTGATTGCTCTTGATGATATGAGTATTACAAGAGTTGATCTACCACGAGATCGGAGAGGCTAAACCATAGAAGCTAGCCTATGGTATGATTGTATGTTGTCCTACGGACTAAAACCCTCCGGTTTATATAGACACTGGAGGGGGCTAGGGTTACACAAGGTCGTTTACAAAGGAGGAGATATCCATATCCGTATTGCCTAGCTTGCCTTCCACGCCAAGTAGAGTCCCATCCGGACACGGGACGAAGTCTTCAATCTTGTATCTTCATAGTCCAACAGTTCGGCCAAAGGATATAGTCCGGCTGTCCGGAGATGCCCTAATCCAGGACTCCCTCACCGCCCAATGTAGATGCCATCAGGGAAGGAGCACCGAGTGCCGACACACCCATGCTAGCCGTTTCCCCTCGTCAAGTGACCCACACCCCTTCGTCGAAAGTTGCTACAAAGACTATGAGGCCGAGTCCTCTAGATCAAGGTGGCCTGGCATCCTCGTCAGTGGTGGTGCTGCATGCAGGGTCTACCCAGACCCCTCCAAGAAGCAATGGTGGTTCCTGCCTCGAGGCCAACGCCTGCGACTTCGTCGATGCTAGCTACCTCCTCCCCATGTACCATGTCCCTAATGATCAAGTGGGGGTGAGCAAGAAGGCCCTGATCCAAGTGGGGCTGATGTGCGACCGGCTGAGGGAGGCTTACGACGCCAGCACATTGCTGCAGACCAACGTCCGAGTAAGTACCATTATGAGTATGATTTTCAGTCGAAGTTTTCTCCTTTCCTGTAGTAGGGTTCCAGGCAGTGGGTTTGCGTGGGGCACACCCAGTGAATGTACATGGTCCAGTGGGGGCACACTGAGTGCACCCACTGGGTGTAGTCCCCGAGGCTCCTATCAACTGGAATCAGTCGGCAGGAGTCTTTGAAGTTTTGTTGAAATTTCCTGTGTTCACTCGGCGTAAACTACTGGGTGAACATGATCTAGTGGGGGCACGCTGAGTGCAACCACTGGGTGTACTCCCCGAGGCTACCATTGATTGGAACAGTCGGTGGTAGTCATAGAACTTGTGATCATTTTTTCCCTGAGGTTGTTCGTAGTATATAATAATTTTTACCTCCATCAACGAGTCACTTTCCAGTGGGGCATGCTGAGTGCACCCACTAGGTGTAGTCCCCGAGACTGCCGTCGATTGCTGGCAATTGATGGTAGTCTTTAGAACTGCCATTAGGCATTCGGGACGCCCGGCGACACTCGTGCGTTGATGAGGTAATAGGTAGAACTTTCCTTGTTACTGACTTGGAAGTCAGCTGAGTGAAGTAGGTCATCTCGTGTTGTTGTCCTCTATCTTCTTCATTGCCGGCTGAGGGGCTAGCCGAGTGAGGGTAGATCAGAGAGTGTTTCAGGATCTGGTATTGATCGAGCTTGTTCCACTCAGTAGTGCACGGTCGACTCGGTACCTAGAACGTACTTGAGAATTTGGTACCGGTCAAGCTTGTTCCTCCTGGGGGGTTCGCCGAGTGTGTAGTCCACTCGGTAGTCAGAGGGTACTTTAGGACCTGGTATTGATCGAGCTTATTCCAGCGGTGCGTGCCTGGATGTTTCTGAGTTACGGCTTTGGTTTATCGTTTGAGTCTTCCGACTGACTGTTTCTTGCATGGTGCAGAGGACTTGTGAGATGGGATCCCACTATGCCATGATGGAGAAGGAGGTGGTGTCTCTTCGACTCGACCTGGAGGCCGAAAAGCTCAAGAGCGCCCGACTAGAGTAGGAGAAGAAAGCCCTGGGAGGTAAGCTATTTCCTCTGACTAGACTACAAAAAAAAAGACACATTCGTGAGATTTTGGGCCAAATGATTTTTTTCCTATCATGCTTATGACACTTCTATGACGATAATTGTGACAAAACCCGGTATCATCATAGATGTGGTGGGCTCCTACTTCTATGACAAAAAATCATGATAGAAAATGGGCCTTTCGTCCTGGGCGGGCCGGAGACGCACCTGCTTGACATTCTTTGGGCTGTCCATGACGAAAAAAATCATGGTAGAAGAAAATTTCGGGGAGTTCCTGGTTACGGTGGGTGGTCGAGGCCGAGCGATGCACGGAGGGATTACGCGTTTCTCTCGTACTCGTACGCGTGTGTGTGCGAGGCGTTGGGCTCTAAGTGAACCCGAGCGAGGCATCCGCTTACTGAACCTGAGCGATTGCACTAGCTACGTTACTGAACCCGAGCGATCGGTCCCTAGGCTATTAATTGAACCCGAGCGATTCCTTCGCTAATGATGCTCACTGAACCGGATCGATTGATCGCTGCTATTGCTTACTGAAGCCAATCGAACCTACTGCCTCTTGATGAACAGTGAACGTGGGGGTTGGTTGAACGAGCCGAGACGTACGTGGTTGGGTTTGGATGAAGAGTTCCCCGTGGGGGTTGGATGAATAGGACCACATGGTAGTAGTAGTAGGCTGTTGCCGCTAGATGAACATGACCCCGAGAGGAGGCCGCCATAGCCGATCGAGCTGGTTGGGGGTGGATGAACATGACCCCATGGAGGGTTGGTTGAATAGTAGCCGGTGGAGGGCTGGATGAACAGTAGCCCGTGGATGAACAATAGCTGGTGGAAGCAGGAGGAAGACGCAGTGGATGAAAAATACAGGTGGAGGCTGAAGGAAGTCGACGATGGGTGAACAATAGCCCGTGGAGTCCAGTTTTGCGGTATGCCACACCCCTCCGATGAACAGGACCCCCGTTTCGACCGTAGCGCTCCAACACAAGTCCATTTCCTCTGTTTTGCAGTACGCCACACCCTTCCCGATGAACAGGATGCCGTTTCGACCATAGCCGGTCGAATAGAAGGCCGTTTCCTCCGTACTGCGGTACGCCAGACCGTGTTTCGGCTATTCCGTCCAAGCCAGTTGGCTCCCGTTGAACATGACACATTCCGACCCAGTCTGTTGCCTCTCGATGAACAGGATGCTGTTTCTCCGTTCCGACCCAGCCGGTTGGCTGCCCGATGAATAGGACGCCGTTGCTGCCGTCCATTGCCTATCCATGTACATGAGCCCTGGCCGTACGTATGCGTGAGTATATGTTCGAGACCCCGCCCATATGTACGTACGTGGCCATATTTTTTGGCATGTGGCTGTATGTACGTGTACACAGTTTAGAAGGGACTTCATGAACTGCTACGTCGAGGGCTCTACTACTACATGTGCCACTCCTTGCTCGGCCACGGTTAATCATTGCAGAGAGACCGATTGACCAATATGTACGTACACATTCATGACAATGTTACTTACGCTTCGACCAGGTGGGTCCCGACTGTCAGGGAGGATAAGGAGGCACTTCCTTCCGCGTGAAGTTATTGATGGTGGGTCCGAGCTGTCAGGGGGAGGATTCATTTTTTTCGCGCCTAATATGGAGGCACTTCCTTGCATGCGAAGATGTAGCTAGTGGGTCCATCTACCAGTCTCACCGCATACACTACTCTTTCTGATGGCTGTCGTTCATTGACCACGTTGACCACGCCGTGAGGACAGCATCCAGGCGGTGGACGACGGCGAGGCCTAGGAAGGGAACAATGTTGAGCTAGGGAAGACAAGGCAGGTGGATGCCCACGCAGAGGGGAGTACGGGGTTTCACTGGTTAGGCTGTGATGTAAGGCTGCCGTCGCCGGAGAATAACATGGGGTGTTGGTGAGTAGAGAGAAGGCCTGGCCAGTAGTAGTATGATCGGGCAGTGAGGCCTGCACGGTAGCACAGCTGGCCACGGGAGGCTGGAGCAGGCGGTACTGCGGGCGTAGGTTTGGGCAGCTGGAGCAAGAAGACCAGAGGTTAAAGACGTAGCTTGGCCGTTGGATTAACATCCAACGGTCAGTGCAGTTAGAATCATTTAATGACTAAGTTGACAAAGCCATGCGTACGCGTTAACTTAGTAGGCCCACAAGTCAGCCTCCGAATTTGGTGGGTCCCAGCTAGTAGGGGGAATCAATTTTTTTCACGTAATAAGGTAGCACTTCCTTGCGTGCGAAGATGTTTTCTGGTTTTTTAAATTTCTTCTTTTTTGAGTTAGAATAAAAAGAAAACAATTTAGCATCTTCAGTACAATCTATATTTTTTACGAAATGGATCATAATAAGCTGGTGGATCCCAGCTGCCAGGGAGAGGAAACTTTTTATTTCTGCATAATAAAGGAAGCACTTCCTTGCGTGCGAAGATGTAGCTGGTGGGTCAAACATGTCAGGGGGAGAAATCATTTGTTTTCCCATAATACGGGGCACTTGCTGCATGGGGCCATGGGCCATGTGCGTTCCTATTGTCGGCCACTCCACGTACATGCCTCTTCCGATGGCTGTCTATTGTTGACAAAGTTTACCACGCCGCGCCGAGAGATCCAATGTAGTGAACGACGACGAGTCCTAAGAAGGGAATGACCCGGAGCCAGTGAAGTCACAAAAGTGGATGCCCGCGCGGAGGGGAGTACGAGGGTTCACTGGTTTGGCTGCGGTGAGAGGCTGCCATCGCCGGAGAAGAACAGGAGGTGTTGGCGAGTAGAGGAATGACCTGGACGACATTTAGGAGTAGGGTGGGCCGGTGAAGACTGCGCAGCAGCACAGCCGGCCGCGGGAGGTGGTAGTAGGCGATACCGCCGGCGGTAGTTTGGGCGACTGAAGCAAGAATGTTCGAGATTGAAGAAGCACTATAGCTGTTGGATGTACATCCAACAGCCACTACTGCTAGAATCGTGTCTTGACTATAAGTTGACAAAGTCTTCCGTACGCCTTAGTAGGCCCACAAGTCTTCCGTACGCGTCACCGACTATAATTCTCAAAAAATAGTAGGCCCACAAGTGAGCATCAAATCTGTGGTAGAGAACATATAGCCCATTTGGGATTTGTAATAATGTACAACCCATTTTTGAATTCTAATGGAATTTAATACAACCAATTTACAATCTGTTAAAATAACAGCCCATTTTCTAGTCAGGACAATGATTAATAATTTCAACCAACCGCTCAAAATAGAATTCAACCAAAAGTCCCACATTTTGATGGGATCCGAAATATTTTTATCCCGAAAATTTGAGTCAGATTAAATATAATTTCAAAATGAATTTGTATTGGGTAAAATTCTAACAAAATATTGTGCATGCAATAAGTAATGAAATTAAAATTTTCAGATTCAAAAAATAATTTTTTGAAATCAATTACCTGTTTGGTGCTTTCTTGTATATTCACAGCCCAGTTTTTATAATTACATCCCATTTATTATTTCTTCAAGCCCATTTTCTTGTTAGGCCTAATGCATCCCCCTAGGGAAGATTTACAGCCCAGCGGGGTGGAGAATAACAAGTTGACCTGGGTTGGGTATTCCGCAAAAAAAGTATAGCTGGTCTATCCATTTTCACCTTGAAAAATTAATATCTGGGTTGGATATTTGGTTGACATAAAATAATAGCCTGGGCTAGACGGGCCACAACCCACCCAGTTGATACCCTGTTCCTCTGAACAACAACAAAAAGATTGCTCAAGAAAAACTCCGCTTACACCTGAAAAAACAAATACTGCTCGAGCTGCTGGGTCCCAGCTGTCGGCCGCTCCTTGTGCAATTCTCTCGTTTATTGACTATACTAGCAAGATGCCCATGCGTTGTAAGGAACATCAAGATGCATTTGTATGATTAGTTTATCTTGTGGGATAAAAGGATGAACAAGGGAAGGCCTTATTTGCAAATGTGGAGAGGGGTGTGGGTATCTTTTTGCAAAATTGCCATAGTTCCCTTCCTAATCGTCAGATATAAATTGG
Organism: Triticum dicoccoides; assembly: GCF_002162155.2. Lineage (NCBI taxonomy): Eukaryota > Viridiplantae > Streptophyta > Magnoliopsida > Poales > Poaceae > Triticum > Triticum dicoccoides. The sequence goes on from NC_041384.1 coordinate 339,885,125, forward strand.
AGAGCCTATATTGCAGGATGGCAGGCACACCATCATCACCAACTCTGTTTTTTATAAGAGTAGAGATAGGTTGACAATGGTGTGGGACCGTGATGTCAGGAAACCAGGAGGAAGCAAAAAAAAATTATAGTTGTACATAATAAGGAGGAACTTGCGCATGTACATCTATGGCCCTGGTGGGTCCCTACTATCATCCTCTCCAAGTAAAGTCATCTCCTGATTCCTCATGTTCGTTGACCATGTTGACAGCGCTCTGCGCCATGACGAGCGCTGCAACTCGAAGGACGACGGAGAGGGCCTCGCGGGCCCTACAGATGGTTTGATACAGCGCCCGCTACTCATTTAGGAAGCCAGCATCATCAGACACCTATGAGCACCTTCGAGAGGCTGAGCCGGCATGAAACGAATGATGATTTGGTCAGAAGATCATATGGTTTCACCTCTAACCTACCTGAGTTATCGTATAGGCTATGAATGAAACATAAGACGATGAACTTCTTAAGCACAGAAACAACAGAAGATGATGATCTTGTTAACATGCAAATCACTCGCATTAGATAGACATGCAAAACAATATGAAGCATTATTCTCAGGAGGCACGGTGAACAGCTCGTGATGCCGCATGCCACAATATTCCAAGCTCCACTTTGCAATCAAACTCACAAGGCCTGGCATTTCATAGACAACATTCAGAACAAACCCTTAAAATACCTTACATAAGTCAACATTCATGTGACTATGCATCTCACTAGAGTAAATATTTACTTCTGAACTGAACACAGGAATAGGAAAAAACAATCGATGCTACTCACAGCAAAGGGCGTGCCACTCCAAAATATCAAATGCATGTCTTCTGGCTAACATCAATGAGCAAAATTTGACAAGGTTTTCCAATTCCAATATATTAAACTAATGTCTTCTTGCTGACATCAATGATTAAACTTTGACAAGCTTTTCCCATTCAAAATATGTAATGCCTATGATTGTGGAACGAGCATGGTCTGTCATCAATGCACATTGAAATGGCACATGGAGCGAGATTAACCAGCGTATCTTTCTATGCAGTTCCACTGAAATCAGACAATGCCTTGCGTAGCATGGTGGATTTCGTATTTATATGTTGCAAGGCGTTGAACATGTTGGCAGCTTCATTCAAGTAGATAGTCCAGTGGCTCAAGGTGATGAAGAATGATTAGAGAACCATTCGATGTATTGTGCATGATGAAGTATTATGGAGGACACGAACCATCTGAACATTTTGTGCAGTTCCACTGAAATCAAGCTGAGCATCCCTGTCTGCATAAATACAGAAAAAGCGTGATGAATATAATAGCGGTACTAGTTGGTTAAACATACGCTTACAACTATAATCATCTTCATTATCTTAACAGGAAACGATAGCAACACATAGCTTCAATTAAACACACGGGGAAGAACGGAGAGAAATCACAAGGGGAAACACTCAAGAACAAGTCCAATCACACATCTACTAGACAATGAAAAACACAAGATCCACAAGGTACATGAACAACAAAAGGAAAGATACAAGGTAAAGTTCATCTCCAAGAGGAGGTCTTGATGGTATCCTAGACGGATCTTCCCGTTAGGGGTCTTGACGATATATCCCATTGGATCTTCTCACATGGAGGTCTTGAACTCCATGTGAGTGGTGGTCTCTCTCTCTATCTCAGGAGTAGAGGTAGGTAGGAGAAAAGCTCACATACAAATGAGCTATCACTTTGCTAACCCTAGAAAGGAGGTGGAGGTGGTCTATTTATAGTCTAAGCCACGAAGGGGTAAGTGGGGGAGGGATACAAGCCAAAGGCCCGGTTGCGCACAGGCAGTGTCGGACGTCCGGTCGGGGTCGGACGTCCGGTCGCTCGCGGGGGTCCGGTCGTCCGGAGGAGGCCGGACTTCCGACGTTTCGGCTCGGTTGAGGTGGCGCCGGATTTTTGGACGATGTTGGTCGTCCGGTGGCTGATGGTCGTCGGATGTTCAGCCTTGATCGGTCGTCCGGCTGCTGTAGCTTTCGTCGGCTGGTCCATCGGGCTGGTGAAGACTCCAGGCGTCAGACATCCGGTAGTGTCCGGTCGTCTGGTGGCTGTCGGATGTCCGAGAGCTATAGCTTCCTGGCAGCTCTGTTTCTTCCGTCTTCACTTCCACGCTTCCCTCGCAGATGGTGTAGTTGTTCCTTGGCGCTTGCACTCCTCCTCATCATGCATGAAGCTCCGGCAATACCTATGCATGCACACGAGAGGAATGTCAAGTAGTATACCATCCTTGAAGGGGTCAAGTGAACACGTGTAAAGGAGATGATTCACCTTTGTGTATGTGAAGTAGATGTCGCACGTGTCACTTGCCAAACGGACTCTTGACATGGTGATGTCCGTAGGATGCTCCGCATCACCTCCCCCCCACCTTGGGAAAGATCCGACCTTGGATCGAAAACCAAATCACCATGGGAAAGAGATGGCTTCGCCGTGTAGAAGTGGACGTTCACCAAGTACTCATCATCTTCAAGCTCGCAATGGGCACTCTCCAATGTCACACCGTCTAGTGATTCCTTCAAAATGAGCAAGGACAACAAACACTTGGAAAAACAAATGTGGTTAGCGTTAGTGCAAAACCAAGCATTCAAGAGGTGATTCACCAAACAAGTGTCGTCGTCATGCAAAGCATATGGTTTGACAAAGGATTGTGGCATGGGATGTAAGCACATAAATTGAGCACAAGCAAAGATATCATGGGGACAAGCATGTAAATGTGCGGTAGTGATGCAAATATGTGTGAAAAGAGAATAAGCATCTACCTCAAGTTCATAGCAAGCATTCACAAATTGCTCAATGAAAGGTCTATGGAAGGCATAAGAATCATTCACAACACCAAATAAAATGAAGTGTCTAAACACATGGGCCAAGTGCCAGACAATCCAAGCATAACGTGCATTGGGTGTAGTGAAGATAGTATGGAACTCAACACAATAGAAAGAGCAAGTGTTCATCACGTGTGAGGAAATCAATTCAAGCATGTAGCAATCAATGGGACATGGCATATGTGAATAAATGACATTGTTGCAACCAAACATGTGATATGAGCAAGTAATCCAAGAATTGGATGCAACACACAAGGCATATATATCATGATGCATGGAAGTGTGAAAATGGCAAGTCGAAGCAAGATCTCTAACATGTGCGCAATGAAGTAGTCCAAGATGGCCAATAAGACTCATGGTGCAAGCAACACAAGTAGTATGATTCGCAATATCCATGCTCAAGAAAGATGTCACCTTGAAGGCATGTCCTTGTGCATTCTTCACAATGCCGAAGTACAAGCAAATGCGATGTAGAATTGTCGTGGTAGAATGTGGTTCGCTCTCAAGAGCTCGAATAGTCAACTCACGTGAAGTGGAAGTCGACACGAAGTGCAAGTATCCTACACATGCACACAAGAAAACAAAGAACATATGCGCATGGTAGATAAACACATCATCCATCATGATGGTTCTCTTCTTTTGCACATGACCATTAGAAGCACAAGTGCATGAATAATATGATGCAACAATGGTGATATTCATGGCACTAGGTATATGGTGCGAAGAGGTAAGCCAAGCATGCTACACAAGGAAAATGTCAAAATCTCCAAACATATGCGAGAATGCTATGGGGGCAATTTCATTAGCAAGACTAAAATCACTGGTGCACTCAATACATGGAAAAACATCTAGCATGAGAGAGGCAACACATGGAGATATATGACAAGAAGCAATAATAATCATCTGCAAAGCATGTAGATGGTTGTCATCAACTGCATGAAACGAGCAAGTATGAATCATCGGTGATGCAACAAGGCAAGCAATCATAGTGATCGAGTCATGCAAACTAGTGGAGCGAAGATGCAAGACACTAGAGTAAATCATGGCAATCATGTCATGTGAGCAAATAATAGGCATAGACAATGCACATGACATATCGCAAGCACGAACACAAAGCAAGATCATAGTATCATCATACAAATGGGTCACAAAGGGAACATGAATATAACAAGAGATATATCCACCAAGATTGCAAATACACATACAAGTATGAGAATCAATCACCATGTGTAATGCAACACATGGGTCACAAATGCATGGCAAAGGCATAGGAATGGGCATATCATGCAAAGTGAACATGGCAATATGGGCATAGAATATGTAATGGACAATAACCCATAGCCAAGTGAGGGCCATGTAGTAGAAATGCGCGAAGTCTTTGCGCGAAGAGAGCGGTGGGAAAGACAATCCATGGGATCCCAAGTCATCATTTCTCTCTAGAGCTCATTTTGTCAACTCTTGGGATTGCGAGGTTGACAAGTATTCATGGGTACCTACACAAAAGAGACATAAACCAAAGAAATTGTGTGCGTGGTAAATGTACACATCATCCATCATGATGTGTATGTGCACGTGTGAGTTAGCACAAGATACGTGAGGGAGTCCTGGATTAGGGGGTCTTCGGACAGCCGGACTATATCCTTTGGCCGGACTGATGGACTATGAAATACAAGATTGAAGACTTCGTCCCGTGTCCGGATGGGACTCTCCTTGGTGTGGAAGGCAAGCTTAGTAATATGGATATGCAGATCTCCTCCCTTGTAACCGACTTTGTGTAACCCTAGCCCCCTCCGGTGTCTATATAAACCGGAGGGTTTAGTCTGTAGGACAACATACAACCACACCATAGGCTAGCTTCTAGGGTTTAGCCTCTTCGATCTCATGGTGGATCAACTCTTGTAATACTCATATCATCAAGATCAATCAAGCATGACGTAGGGTATTACCTCCATCGAGAGGGCCCGAACCTGGGTAAACATTGTGTCCCCTGTCTCCTGTTACCATCCGCCTTAGACGCATAGTTCGGGACCCCCTACCCGAGATCCGCCGGTTTTGACACCGACATTGGTGCTTTCATTGAGAGTTCCACTGTCCCGTCACCATAAAGGCTTGATGTCTCCTTCAATCATCAATAACGATGCGGTCCAAGGTGAGGTTTTCCTCCCCGGGCAGATCTTCATATTCGGCAGCCTCGCACTGCGGGCCAATTCGCTTGGCCATCTGGAGCAGATCGAGAGCTACGCCCCTAGCCGTCACGCCAGGTTCGGAAACTTAAACTACACTGCCGACATCTGCGGAGACTTGATCTTCAATGGATTCGAGCCCATGTCAGGTGCGCCGCACAATCATGACGAGCATGACGTAACTCTGCCGTCGGATAGTGTTCGGGAGATCACACCTGCAACTACTCTGGCCCTCAATCCGGAGCAAATTGCGCCATCCGAGGATGGGGGGATAGACCCTGCCATGGAGGCTGCACTCTCAGTGGCGATGGAGCCGGATACTGACTTCACCCCTTACGAGAGCCGTGTTGCCGAACCACTGGATTCGTCCCCGGCCACGGACTCCCAGCCGCCCACGTCCGTGCCTATCGAATCTGATTGGGCGCCGATCATAGAGTTCACCTCCGCGGATATCTTTCAGCACTCACCTTTTGGCGACGTGCTAAATTCATTAAGGTCTCTCTCCTTGTCAGGAGAACCTCGGCCGAACTATGTCCGGCTAGAATGGGATGCGGACGACGAAGAAATTCGCTCCCCACCCACCACCCACTTAGTAGCCACTGTCGACGATATAACTGACATGCTCGACTTAGACTCCAAAGACATCAACGGTATGGACGATGATGCAGGGGACGAACAGGAACCACCGCCCATAGGGCGCTGGACCGCCACCTCATCATACGATATATACATGGTGGACACCCCCAAAGAAGGCAATGGCAACGAGACAACGGAGTTTGACCCCTCCAAGAAGCAACCCAAGCGCCGACGTCAGCGGCGCCGCTATAAGTCCCGCCATAGCAAAAGTAGTGATACCGGCACAAGAGACAATAACACTTCGGATAGTGCCAAAGACGACAACAATCCCCTCCAACACGATCTAGAGCGGGAGGGTAAACAAGCTAGCCCTCTAGAGCGGACATCAGATGGAGAATCGGAGGAGGACAATCAGATGCCTCTCTCCGAAGACGAGGTGAGCCTCGGCGATGAAGAATTTATCGTGCCTAAGGATCCCGTCAAACAAGAGCGCTTCAAGCGCCGACTTATGGCAGAACAAATAGCTTGAAGAAAAAGCACCAACAACTTCAAGCTGATCAAAATTTGCTAGCAGACAGATGGACCGAAGTCCTTGCGGCCGAGGAATATGAACTCGAGCGCCCCTCCAAGAGTTACCCAAAGCGCAGGTTGCTACCTCACCTAGAGGAGGAAGCATTGAAACCTACATCACCAATGTATGATGCGGCTGACGGGCCACCTCATGGCCGAGACAGAGAGGCATTTCAGCCTGAAGTCCAGCCCACACCCGCCGCCAATCAAACAAAAATGCCAAGGCTTGGGGCAACACGCGGGACCTGCGAGACATATTGGAAAACAAGGCAAAACATGCAAGATCGATCTACGGATCATGGGGGCGTGCACCAACACGGGACAATGATTGTCATGCCGGATACACTAAAAGCAAATCCGGCCGAGCCGAACACGGCAGACAAGACTCGTATGAACCGCATCGTGATAAAGTCCGACACAGAGGCGCCGCACACCCCTTATGCTTCACTGATGAAGTAATGGATCACAAATTCCCAGAAGGGTTTAAACCCGTAAACATTGAATCATACGATGGTACTACAGACCCCGCGACATGGATAGAAGGCTTCTTCCTCCACATTCACATGGCCCACGGGGATGACCTACATGCCATCAAGTATCTCCCGCTAAAACTCAAAGGGCCGGCTCGGCATTGGCTCAATATCTTGCTAGAAAATTCCATCGGAAGTTGGGAGAACCTGGCAGAGGCATTCCTGGACAATTTCTAGGGCACTTATGTGCGACCGCCGGACGCTGACGATTTAAGTCATATAACTCAGCAGCCAGGGGAATCGGCCAGGAAATTCTGGACCCAGTTCCTAACCAAGAAGAACCAAATTGTCGACTGTCCGGATGCAGAGGCCTTAGCGGCATTTAAGCACAATATCCATGACGAATGGCTCACCCGACACCTCGGCCAAGAGAAGCCAAAATCCATGGCAGCCCTCACGACACTTATGACCCGCTTTTGTGCGGGAGAAGATAGCTGGTTGGATCATAGCACCAATACAACAAGGAAACATGGCATATCAGAAGCCAGGGGTAGCAACGGCAAACCACGATGCAACAAACACAAGCGCCGCAAATATGGTGAAAACGCCGAAAATACAGTAGTTAATGCCGGGTTCAGGGGCTCAAAGTCCGGTCAGCGGAAAGGGCCACCCAAAAATAAAAATCTGGGTCCATCAAGTCTGGACCGCATCTGGATCGCCATTGCCAAATTCATGGCACCCCAGAAACGCCAGCCACCCATACCAACAGAGAATGCTGGGACTTTAAACAAGCCGGCAAAGCAGGTGCTAAAAACGAAGAGGGGTCTCAAAGTGACGATAGCGACGAAGAGCCCAGATCACCGAGCACAGGAGGGTAAAAGAAATCCCCCCCATATTCAATCGGTGAATGTGTTAAATACCACCCAAATTGCCAACTCGGACCAGATATGCACCCTCAGGTATGGCGACTCAACGGAACTAGCCGCCCCACAATATAAACTAGGGCCGGTCACCTTCAACCGCACGGATCGTCCAGTTAACGCCAATCAGGGCAATCCATCCGCACTAATCCTCGACCCAATAGTGTACGGGTTCCACCTCACTCGAGTCCTTATGGACGGAGGTAGCAGTTTAAATCTGCTCTACCAGGACACAGTGCGCAAGATGGGCATCGATCATTCGGTGATCAAACCCACTAAAGCCATTTTTAGAGGCATCATACCAGGTATGGAGGTTAGCTGTACAGGCTCCATTGCCCTTGAGGTAATCTTCAGATCACTAGAAAATTACTGCATCGAAGAGTTAATCTTTGAAATCGCCCCTTTCCGCGGTGATTATCAAGCACTGCTCGGGCGAACCGCGTTCGCTCGATTCAACACGGTGCCACATTATGCCTACCGTAAGCTCAAGGTGCCCGGTCCACGCGGCGTCATCACGGTCCATGGCAAGGCCGAACCTTCCTTCGACACCAACGAATACACCACTGCCTTAGCCGCAGAAACAACGAGCAGCACCTTGTAGCCGAACCTTGAGTCGACGTCCAGGCTCCCGGACACCGTTAAGGGGCTCTGAACTACTTCGCAGAAGGATACCCCGGCTCGTCTAGAGCTCAACTAAACACTCCGGTGAAGGCCATGACAGACCAAACACAGCGGTTCAACCGCCCTCCGGCACGTAAACATTTCTTATATTTCCTTCGTAGGGAATCCTTAGACATCCCCCGCAGTGACCGTCCGGCTATATTACGGATCCGCACTCAACCTCTTCCCCCTGGTCACAGCAAGTTCGGCTATCACAACCCCTTTTTATCACATTACTTGTACCCATACGCATAGACGTATTATTCAAATACAACATGTGGATTTATATGACTTTACCTGCTGATTATTTCTTATCGAAATCATTCCGTCAATTGGCATCCGTACACAGCGATATGCCTTAAATATGCCAGGGGCTTCATTTTTCCTGTAACACGGCAATAAAAGTCCGAATACCTTCATGGAAGTTCGGCACCCCGAACCTATAGCATTATATGCATCAGCTCCGAATCATGTCTTGGGTCAATAGTTGGGTTTGCCTGGCTCCCATGTTTTGGTACCTTACGTTCCGCTATATCGGCTAAGGTAGCACTGGGAGAACTACTGCAATTGTGTCCCAGTTCTTCCAGACGAGCACCTCAGTAGAGAAAGCCAAAAACTGACTGTCATGATACAGCGAGAGCTGGCCAGTTGTTCGAGCGGTTACAAAATCTTTAAGGATTTCTCCCGCACAATGCCATAACCAATGCAGCGTGCGATGGATCGGTTTTTTCTCCAATCAGGCGCCTATAGAGCCCCTAGTATGGCCTTCCGAACACAAGGGGCTGCGCCGACCATACTAAAGCTCCTATGGCTAAGCGAGAGTGATAAAGCCCTATAGTCTGATTGCCTGGTTTGTTGTACCGAGCACCTCATTCGAAGGACCCAAAACTGGGATAAAGAGTGTTCAGGTTTATCCCGAACACCCCCATACTTTTTACGTGGGGGCAGAAGCCGACGACTGGCCAACTCTCAGGTTTAATATAAAGCAGCCGCACAGGAGGGTAAACTTTTATATAACAGGCGACAAATAAACGACCTTGTTCAAACATTACAAAGGACAACATGATTGGCATTCATGGAAATATAACGTCCTTGTTGCGTAGCTCCGCTGCAAGGTAGGATCCTTTCGGGACACTCTTATAATATAATTCGGGCTTGCGGTGCTCCTTCCCCTCTGGCGGTCCTTCGGTCACCATCTTTTCGGCATCCATCTTCCCCCAGTGCACCTTTGCGCAAGCGAAGTCCATTCGCGCTCCTTCTATACAGACCAACCGCTTGATGACGTCAAGTCGAGGGCAAGCACTTACAAGCCGCCTCACGAGCCCGAAGTAGCTGCTTGGGATCGGCTCGGCAGGCCATAGCCGGATAACCATATCTTTCATGGCTAGTTCCGCCGCTTTATGCAGTTCGATCAGCTGTTTCAGTTGATCGACAAAAGGCACCAGATAATTCGGCGCCAAATATTGCGACCAGAAGAGCTTATCTATGGTGTTCCTTTCTTCGGCTCGGTAGAATTGGGCGGCATCTGATATGCTGCAAGGTAGCTCGGCAAATACACCTGAGAAATCTGGATTCCAAATCAGAAACATAGTTTTCCCTTCAAATACTTGCTTTACATGGGAAAAGCCTTACCCGCCGTGATCTTTCTCGCCTCTTGGATCCCCTACAGGGCGCTTTTGGTTTCCCCTAGGGCATCACTCGTGGCTAGACGTGCCTTGGTGAGTTCGGATTCTTTCTCCGTTAAACTCTGCTCCAAGGTCTCGCATTTACTTACTGCCTCTTGCAGCTCCTGCTCAGCTTTAATAACTCTGGCCTCGTGTTTCTCACGAAGAGTCCGCTCTGTGGCCGCCTTTTTCTCGGCCTCGGCAACAACCCTTTTGAGGGCCTCGACTTCGTTCATAACTCCTAGCACAAATTATGCAGCTTATTTCATACTGAACATTTATTTCACAATAAATGCGCGCAACGCTTGTGCATACCTTGTTTATCCCTCAACTGCATTTTCACTTGGCCAAGTTCTTCTATGGCCCACTCCAGACTTTGATTCAGTCCGGAGATCTCCGCAGTACAAGAGGCAGCAACCGCTACAGGTACCTGCTTGAAACAGAAGAGAAATCAATGTCATTCAGTGAGTCTTCCTATGATCATTAATTTGATCCCCTGTCCGGTTCTTTCTTTCACCGAACAGTGTATCAGGGGCTACTATCTATACTATGACACTCTTCGACAACTCATAAAACATACCTCAAAGCCTCTTATTAGGCTGATACAGGCTTCGCTCAGTCCACTCTCAGTTGACCGAATCTTCTCAATCACCGCACCCATAAGGGCACAGTGTTCATCAACGATGGAGGCGTCTTGCAACGCCACCAACAAAGTATCCGACACTTCTGGATGGACAAAGGTCGCCGGCGGAACAGACACATCCCCTCCAGCCGAAGGAGGCTGCCTTCTTGATTCTGGAGCCGTATAGGTCTCTGGAATCGCATCCGGTGGGGAGACGAACTCAGGATTGCCCCCGCCGTCAGACCCCATGGGAATCTTTTCCCCCACGTGTTTGGCCCCTGCGGTTTGACCTCCATGCACCGCCTTCACGGTTTCTTCATTTCCTACTTGACCGGATTCCTTCTGGGACGAAGCCTCGGTGTTATGCACCTGTTTGGAGGAAGGGGCCTTTGGGGGCGTCCCGCTCTCCATGGCATTTGAGCTCAGCAGGTCCTTTGATGAGGATTATTTGGCACGGGACCTCGCCGGACTACAAAAAATATATATGCTCAGGATAAAACACTAAGCCACGACGAATCCGGACGCTTAAACGTACTCGGATTTTATATACTTACGAGTTCACCAGGGGCTGGACCCTGGGATCCTAGGCCGGGCCGCTGTCGGCGGCGGCAGTGGACTCTTCCGGAAGAGGTGCCCTTCCCCCTTTGGGTAGTTCAGCCTCCAAGGGTACAGAGGCCGTCCTCTTCCTTCTTCCCCCCGTAGGGGATTCATCTTCTTCCTCCTCTTCGTCCTCTTCGGAGGCGCAATGGGGATCAGAACCTTTGCATATTGTGTCCGAAGTGCCGCGGCGAAGAAGGCCGCCCCGGGTCTTTTTGGCCTCCTTCTCGGCCGTCTTCTTCGACACCTTGTAAGGCGCCGGGACCAGCATATTCGTCAGAAGTGGGATGGCCGGGTCTCCGGGCAGCGGGGCCGGACAATGGATCAGCTCCGCCTTCTTCATCCAACCCCCGGAGAGTTGAATAACACGCGTCAAGCGCTTCCTTTGGGTCATGCGGATAGATAAGTTGAATAAACTCACTGAACTTGCAGGGCGGGACAGTTGGTACCCGCGGTCCTCGGCGGAGTCCGGCCATGATTTGCTGGACTTGAAAATAACCTTCCAAATGTCCCTGTGCGAGGAGCCGAAGAACCCTCGCAAGGTTTGGTGCCTGGCCGGATCAAATTCCCATAGATTGCAAGTCCGGTGTTGACAAGGCAGTACCCGGTGGACTAACATCACCTGGACTATGTTGACAAGTTCAAGGTTCTTATCTCCCATATCTTTAACGCGCGCCCGAAGCACCGATAGTTCGTCGGACAAGGACCAGTCCAGGCCTTTCTTAACCCAGGATGTAAGTCGCAGAGGGGCGCCGGATCGAAACTCGGGAGAAGCGGCCCATTCCTTGCCGCACAGCTCAGTGATGTAAAACCACTGCTGTTGCCACTCCTTGACAGAATCATTAAAGGTTCCCATTGGCCATATGATGTTGGGCATCTTGCTCACCATAGCACCCCCGCACTTGGCATGCTCGCCGCCCACCACCTTGGGCTTCACATTAAAAACCTTTAGCCATAATCCGAAGTGCGGCAAAATGCGGAGAAAAGCCTCGCATATGACAATGAATGTCGAGATGTTGAGGAAGGAATTAGGGGACAGATCATGAAGATCGATCCCGTAATAATACATGATGCCACGAACAAACGGGTGGAGGAGAAACCCTAGACCGCGGACAAAGTGAGGGAGGAATACCATCCCCTCGTGGGGTTCCGGAGTGGGGACGATCTGTACCGCCATCGGGAGATGGTGGCTAATTTTCTTGGACAGATACCCGGCCTCCCGAAGCTTTTTGATATCCTTCTCTCGGACGATAGAGGCCATCCATTTGCCTCCTGCTCCGGATCCGGACATCTTTGGAAAGACCTTTTTGTGGGCAGGGAAGGTGAAAGCTTGGGCGCTGGAGCCTGAGCAGAAGGGAATGAATCGGGAAGAAGGCGTGGGTGAAAAGGGTGAATCCTTGTCCCTTTATAAGGGCAGAAGAGGCGATGCGCCTCCCCACTCACCTGGTAAAACCTCTTATTCCCCAAGCGCCGTAATTGATGGCGCGGTTGGGTTACCCACATCCGTATTGATGAGAAATCCCGTGATGAGGGGACACGATATCTGCTTCGACAAGATGTGCCAAGGAAACCACCTCGCGATATGTGCAGTAGCTGGTTGAGAAAGACAATTCGAATAATGACCGGGCCATGGCATGATGTCATGTTGCAAAGCGTGTCAGCAGATTAGATTTGTGGAAATATTATTCTCTCTATGGTGGTATGTGGAACTTGTTTTGCAGAGCCGGACACTATCCTTGTGTTCAAAATCTTCTATGGAGTATTCGGAGGAGGAACCCGCCTTGCAATGCCGAAGACAAATCTGCGCGCCGGACTCATCGTCATTGAAGCCTGGTTCAGGGGCTACTAAGGGAGTCCTGGATTAGGGGCTCTCCGAACAGCCAGACTATATCCTTTGGCCGGACTGATGGACTATGAAGATACAAGATTGAAGACTTCGTCTCGTGTCTGGATGGGACTCTCCTTGGCGTGGAAGGCAAGCTTGGTAATATGGATATGTAGATCTCCTCCCTTGTAACCGACTTTGTGTAACCCTAGCCCCCTCCTGTGTCTATAGAAACCAGAGGGTTTAGTCTGTAGGACAACATACAACCACACCATAGGCTAGCTTCTAGGGTATAGCCTCTTCGATCTCGTGGTAGATCAAATCTTGTAATACTCATATCATCAAGATCAATCAAGCAGGACATAGGGTATTACCTCCATCGAGAGGGCCCGAACCTGGGTAAACATTATGTCCCCTGCCTCCTGTTACCATCTGCCTTAGACGCACAGTTCGGGACCCCCTACCTGAGATCCGCCGGTTTTGACACCGACAATATGCATCACTCAAAGAAATTTGATGCATGGTATAAGAACATGTCATCCATCATGAAAGAATAATTGTTATGTATAACACGATGGGGATACAAATCTAGCATACAAGTATATGGCACATCAATAGCATTTTCATTCATGGGGAGCATATGGTGCACACAAGTATTGGGATCATGCAATGGATAGGATGAATCAAAATCTCCTAAAATGCATAAGGAAACTATGGGGGTCTCCTCATGAGCAATTGTGGAAACATCATATGGAGAAAATGGACAACACCCAAAACAATGCATATCCGAAGCTAGGTGGTCGTGGCATGGCATATGAGATAAATGATGCAAAGTGAGCATATCAATATCATCACTAGAAAAACAAATGCCAATAACCATGGGCTTGTCATCTATGCCATAAGTGCAAATTGGGTTTATTTTAATGGCATATGCATAGTCACTACGATGAGATTGCAAATATGACATATGATGGATCTCATGCATAGCATATGTCAAGTCAAGCGGATTGTCAAACATGATGTGACCAAAAGAATTACCACAAGAAATCCTATGTAACATGGCATCACAACTAATAGACTCAACATGAGAATCATCATACTCATCATAAATGGGTAAATCATCGCATGGGGAAGTCACACTAACATGAAGCATGGTAATAGGTTGATCAACATCATGCAAGCAATCAATGTCAAGAATGTCCACTAGTGGGACTAGAGCATCACTGTCACCTATTTTACTGTTTTCATTCCACTCAAGTGGTGTAGGTGAGGTGGGAAAGACCAAATGGTGGTCATATTCATCTTGATGGAACCATGTGGGGGGTGCATCATATTCCACCATGGCCATCATCTTGTCCAAAGGGAGGACGAAGGCATCGATGATCGGCGTGTCATCGTATATGGGACCTAGAACCAAATGAGAAGACACAATAGGGGTAGAGGTTAAGTCATTAGAAATCATAGTGGCCTCACATGCCCTATCAACTACCTCTCTCTCTCTCTATGTGGTGGTTCACTCACTCCCTCAAACTAGGTGCACTCAAACTCACATATGGTGGAGTCACTCATCTCCCGCAAGTGGTGGGGGTGTGGCTCTCCTCACATGGGAATTGTGGCAACACATCATATATGGGGCTAGTGGTGAAGTCACTCTCACTCTCAATATGGTGGCACAAGTCACTCAAGTCATCATACATCGTCGTGGTCGAAGGGAAAATCCCATGCTCAAACATCTCACCGTCGTCGCCGTTGATACGTCTCCAACGTATCTATTTTCTCTCACACTTTTCCTCTTGTTTTGGACTCTAATTTGCATGATTTGAATGAAACTAACCCCGGACTGACGCTGTTTTCAGCAGAACTACCATGGTGTTGTTTTTGTGCAGAAATAAAAGTCCTCGGAATGGGACGAAACTTTGTGAGGAATTTTCATATAACATATAAGAATTTCTGGAGCCAAGACCTACCGGAGAGGGCCCCCTGGGTGGGCACAACCCACCAGGGCATGCCCCCCTCCTAGCGCGCCCGGGTGGGTTGTACCCACCTGGTGGCCCCTCAGACCTCAACCCTGACACTATAATATCCTATTTCCAGAGAAAAACAAGGGAGAAAGAATTATCGCGATCCATGAGATGGAGCCGCCGCCAACCCTGTTCTTCCTTGGGAGGGCAGATCTGGAGTCTGTTTGGGGCTCCGCAGATGGGGATATTCGTTCTTTGTCATCACCAACCCTTATCCATCGCCAATTCCATGATGCTCCCCACCGGGAGTGAGTAGTTTCTTCGTTGGCTTGCTGGTTGGTGAGGAGTTGGATGAGATTCATCATGTAATCGGGTTAGTTTTGTTAGGTCCTGATCCCTAGTATCCACTATGTTCTTAGATTGATGTTGCTATGACTTTGCTATGCTTAATGCTTGTCACTTTGGGCTCGGGTGTCATGATTTCAGATCTGAACCGTTTATGAATTTATCATTATATCCATGTTCTAGATCCGATCTCGCAAGTTATAGTCACCTACTACATGTTATGATCCGGCAGCCCTGGAGTGACAACAACTGGGCCCACTCCCGGTGATGATCGTAGTTTGAGGAGTTCATGTATTCACTATGTGTTAATGCTTTGTCTAGTTCTCTATTAAAAGGAGGCCTTAATATCCCTTAGTTTCGAATATGGACCCCACTGCCATGGGAGGGTAGGACAAAAGATGTCATGCAAGTTCTTTTAATAAAGCACGTATGACTATTTACAGAATACATGCCTACATTATATCGATGAACTGGAGCTAGTGCCGTATCGCCCTAGGTTATAACTGTCACATGATGAATATCATCCAACAAGTCACCGATCTAATGCCCACGAACTTTTCATTATTGTTTCTGCTAAGTTACTGCTGCTATCATCACTGTTACACTTGCTAGAAAATTACTGCTATCACTGTTACTGTTACTATTGCTGCTGTCACTACTATCAAAACTATTAAACTACTTTGCTACTGATCACTTTGCTACAGATAATTAATCTCCAGGTGTGGTTGAATTGACAACTCAGCTGCAAATACCTTCAAATATTCTTTGGCTCCCCTTGTGTCGAATCTACAAATTTGGGTTGAATACTTTACCCATGAAAACTGTTGTGATCCCCTATACTTGTGGGTTATCAGGACCTTTTTCTGGCGCCGTTGCTGGGGAGCATAGCTATATTTGTTGAGTCACTTATCATATTATTTCTATGAAGAATCTGAAGGATTCTAAGTCCAAGATATTTCCCTCAAAGACGAGGGGAGGTAAGGAACTGCCATCCAGTTCTGCTTTAGATTCACCTTCTGTTATAAGTAAACTTGCAACACCACTACATGCTATTAATTCTCAAATGTCGCAAGTTATTGGTGATGCTACTGTTGAGGAACGCAGTAATTTCAAAAAATTTCCTATGCACACGCAAGGTCATGGTGATGCATAGCAATGAGAGGGGAGAGTATTGTCTACGTACCCTCGTAGACCGTAAGAGGAAGCGTTATGACAACGCGGTTGATGTAGTCGTACGTCTTCACGATCGACCGATCCTAGTACCAAAATTATGACACCTCCGCGATCTACACACGTTCGACTCAGTGAAGTCCCACAAACTCACGATCCAGCAGAGTGTCGAGGGAGAGCTTCGTCAGCACGACAACGTGATGACGGTGACGATGATGCTACCAGAACAGGGCTTCGCCTAAGCACCGCTACGATATGACCGAGGTGGATTATGGTGGAGGGGGGCACCGCACACGGCTAAGAGATCAATGATCAACCTGTGTGTCTGTGGGGTGCCCCCTGACCACGTATATAAAGGATGGAGGGAGGAGGAGGCCGGCCCTCATAGGACGCGCCCAAAGTGTGGAGTCCTACTAGGACTCCCTAGTCCTAGTAGGATTCCACCTCCTACATGAAATAGGAAAAAGGGAAGGGAGAAGGAGAAGGAAGGAAGGGGGGCGCCCCCTTTCCGTAGTCCAATTCGGACTAGTCCATGGGGAAGGGGCGTGGACACCCTTGAGGCCTTTCTCCTTTTTCCCGTATGACCCATTAAGGCCCAATATGAATTCCCGTAACTCTCCGGTACTCCGAAAAATACCTGAATCACTCGGAACCTTTCCGATGTCTGAATATAGCCTTCCAATATATCGATATTTACGTCTCGACCATTTCGAGACTCGTTGTCATGTACTTTATCTCAGCCGAGACTCCGAACAAACTTCGTTCATCAAATCACATAACTCATAATACAATTCGTCATAGAACGTTAAGCGTGCGGACCCTACGGGTTCGAGAACTATGTAGACATGACCGAGACACATCTCCGGTCAATAACCAATAGCGGAACCTGAATGCTCATATTGGCTCCTACATATTCTACAAAGATCTTTATCGGTCAAACCGCATAACAACATACGTTGTTCCCTTTGTCATCGGTATGTTACTTGCCCGAGATTCGACCGTCCGTATCTCAATACCTAGTTCAATATCGTTACCGGCAAGTCTCTTTACTCGTTTCGTAATGCAACATCTCGTAACTAACTCATTAGTCACATTGCTTGCAAGGCTTATAGTGATGTGCATTACCGAGAGGGCCCAGAGATACCTCTCCGATACACGGAGTGACAAATCCTAATCTCGATCTATGCCAACTCAACAAACACCATCGGAGACACCTGTAGAGCATTTTTATAATCACCCAGTTTCGTTGTGACGTTTGATAGCACACAAGGTGTTCCTCCGGTATTCGGGAGTTGCATAATCTCATAGTCAGAGGAACATGTATAAGTTACGAAGAAATCAATAGCAATAAAACTGAATGATCATTATGCTAAGCTAACGGATGGGTCTTGTCCATCACATCATTCTCTAATGATGTGATCCTGTTCATCAAGTGACAACACATGTTCATGGCTAGGAAAGTTAATCATCTTTGATTAAGGAGCTAGTCAGGTAGAGGCATACTAGGGACACTCTGTTTGTCTATGTATTCACACATGTACTAAGTTTCCGGTTAATACAATTCTAGCATGAATAATAAACATTTATCATGATATAAGGAAATATAAATATCAACTTTATTATTGCCTCTAGGGCATATTTCCTTTAGTCTCCCACTTGCACTAGAGTCAATAATCTAGTTCACATTATCATGTGATTTAACACCAATAGTTCACATCTTTATGTGATTAGTTCACATCCCTATGTGACTAACACCCAAAGGGTTTACTAGAGTCAATAATCTAGTTCACATTGCTATGTGATTAACACCCAAAGAGGGATCATGTTTTGCTTGTGAGAGAAATTTAGTCAACGAGTCTGCCACATTTAGAGCCGTATGTATTTTGCAAATTTTCTATGTCTATAATGCTTTGCACGGAGCTACTCTAGCTAATTGCTCCCACTTTCGATATGTATCTAGATCGAGACTTAGAGTCATCCAGATAGGTATCAAAGCTTGCATCGACGTAACTCTTTACGACAAACTCTTTGTCACCTCCATAACTGGGAAACATCTCGTTAGTCTTCTAAGGATAATTTTGACCGCTGTCAAGTGATCCACTCCTGGATCAATATCGTAACCCCTTGGCCAACTCATGGCAAGGTAAACAATAGGTTTGGTACACAACATAGCATACTTTATGGAACCTATGGCTGAGGCATAGGGAATGACTTTCATTCTCTTTCTATTTTTTTGCTGTGGTCGTGTTTTGAGTCTTTACTCAACTTCACACCTTACAACATATGCAAGAACTCCTTCTTTGACTTTTCCATTTTGAACTACTTCAAAATCTTGTCAAGGTATGTACTCATTGAAAATATATCAAGCGTCTTGATCTATCTCTATAGATCTTGATGCTCAATATGTAAGTAGCTTCATCGAGGTCTTTCTTTGAAAAACTCTTTTCAAACACTCCTTTATGCTCTCTAGAAAATTCTACATTATTTCCGATCAACAATATGTCATTCACATATACTTATCAGAAATGTTGTAGTGCTCCCACTCACTTTCTTGTAAATACAGGCTTCACCGCAAGTCTGTATAAAACCATATGCTTTGATCACTTTATCGAAGTATATATTCCAACTCCGAGATGCTTGCACCAGTCCATAGATGGATCGCTGGAGCTTGCAGGCTTTGTTAGCACCTTTAGGATTGACAAAACCTTCTTGTTGCATCATATACAACTCTTCTTTAATAATCCATTCAGGAATGCAATTTTGACATCCATTTGCCAGATTTCATAAAATGCGGCAACTGCTAACATGATTCAGACAGACTTTTAAGCATCGATACGAGTGAGAAAATCTCATCGTAGTCAACACCTTGAACTTTGTCGAAATCCTTTTGCGACAATTCGAGCTTTGTAGATAGTAACACTACTATCTGCATCCGTCTTCCTCTTGAAGATCCATTTATTCTGAATGGCTCACCGATCAACGGGAAAGTCAATCAAAGTCCATACTTTGTTATCGTACATGGATCTCATCTCAGATTTCATGGCCCTAAGCCATTTCGCGGAATCTGGGCTCATCGTCGCTTCCTCATAGTTCGTAAGTTCATCATGGTCTAGTAACATGACTTCCAGTACAGGATTACCATACCACTCTAGTGCGGGTCGTGCTCTGGTTAACCTACGAAGTTCTGTAGTAACTTGATCCGAAGTTTCATGATCATCATCATTAACTTCCTCTCTAGTTGGTGTAGGCATCATAGCAACAGATTTCTCTGATGAACTACTTTCCAATTCGAGAGAAGGTACAGTTACCTCATCAAGTTTTACATTCCTCCCAATCACTTCTTTCGAGAGAAACTTCTTCTCTAGAAAGGATTCATTCTTAGCAACGAATATCTTGCCTTCGGATCTGTGATAGAAGGTGTACCCAACAGTTTCCTTTGGGTATCCTATGAAGACGCATTTCTCCGATTTGGGTTCGAGCTTATCAGGTTGAAAATTTTCACATAAGCATCATAGCCCCAAACTTTAAGAAACGTCAGCTTAGGTTTCTTGCTAAACCACGGTTCATATGGTGTCGTTTCAACATATTTAGATGGTGCCCTATTTAACGTGAACGCAACTGTCTCTAATGCATAATCCCAAAATGATAGTAATAAATCGGTAAGAGACATCATAGATCACACCATATCTAATAAAGTATGGTTATGACGTTCGGACACACCATTATGCTGTGGTGTTCCAGGTGGCGTGAGTTGCGAAACTATTCAGCATTGTTTCAAATGAAGACCAAACTCGTAACTCAAATATTCTCCTCCATGATTAGATCGCAGAAACTTTATTTTCTTGTTACGATGATTTTCTACTTCACTCTGAAATTCTTTGAACTTTTCAAATGTTTCAGACTTATGTTTCATCAAGTAGATATACCCATATCTGCTCAAATCATCTGTGAAGCTCAGAAAATAATGATACCCACCGCGAGCCTCAACACTTATCGGATCACATACATCAGTATGTATTATTTCCAATAAGTCAGTTGCTCGCTCCATTGTTACGGAGAACGGAGTCTTAGTCATCTTGCCCATGAGGCATGGTTCGCAAGCATAAAGTGATTCATGATCAATTGATTCCAAAAGTCCATCAGCATGGAGTTTCTTCATGCGCTTTAGATCAATATGACCTAAACGGCAGTGCCACAAATAGCTTGCACTATCATTATTAACTTTGCATCTTTTGGCTTCAATATTATGAATATGTGTATCACTATGATCGAGATTCAATAAACCATTCACCTTGGGTGTATGACCACAGAAGGTTTTATTCATGTAAATAGAATAACAATTATTCTTTGACTTAAATGAATAACCGTATTGCAATAAACATGATCCAATCATATTATGCTCAACGCAAACACCAAATAACATTTATTTTAGGTTCAACACTAATCTCGAAGGTAAAGGGAGTGTGCGATGGTGATCTTATCAACCTTGGAATCATGTTCAACACACATCGTCACCTCGTCCTCAACAAGTCTTTGTTTATTTTTAAACTCCCGTTTCAAGTTACTACTCTTAGTAACTGAACCAGTATCAAATACCGAGGTGTTTTTATAAACACTAGTAAAGTACACATCAATAACATGTATATCAAATATATACTTTTGTTCACTTTGCCATCCTTCTTATCCTCCAAGTATCTAAGGCAGTTCCACTTCCAGTGACCATTTCCTTTGCAGTAGAAGCACTCAGTTCCAGGCTTGGGTCTAGCTTTGAGCTTCTTCATGGGAGTGGCAACTTGCTTGCCTTTCTTCTTTGAAGTTCCTCTTTCTTTCCCTTTGCCCTTTTTCTTGAAACTAGTGGTCTTGTTAACCATCAACACATGATGCTATTTCTTGATCTCTACCTTCGCCGATTTCAGCATCGCGAAGAGCTTGGGAATTATTTTCGTTATCCCTTGCATATTATAGTTCATCACTAAGTTCTAGTAACTTGTTGATAGTGACTAGAGAACTTTGTCAATTACTATCTTATCTGGAAGATTAACTCCCACTTGATTCAAGCAATTGTAGTACCCAGACAATCTGAGCACATGCTCACTAGTTGAGCTATTCTCCTCCATCTTGTAGGCAAAGTACTACCAGAGGTCTTCTACCTCTCGACACGGGCATGAGTAAGAAATACCAATTTCAACTCTTAGAACATTTTTATATGCTCTATGGCGTTCAAAACATTTTTTAAGTCCTGGTTCTAAGCCGTAAATCATGGTGCGCTAAACTATCAAGTAGTCATCATACCGAGCTTTACCAAACGTTCATAACGTCTGTATCTGCTCCTGCAATAGGTCGGTCACCTAGCGGTGCATCAAGGACATAATTCTTCTATGCAACAATGAGGATAATCCTCAGATCACGGACCTAGTCTGCATTATTGCTATTATCATCTTTCAACATAGTTTTTCTCTAGGAACATATCAAAAATAAACGGGGAGCTACATCGCGAGCTATTGATCTACAACATAGTTATGCAAATACTATCAGGACTAAGTTCATGATAAATTAAAGTTCAATTAATCATATTACTTAAGAACTCCCACTTAGATAGACATCCCTCTAGTCATCTAAATGATCACGTGATCCAAATCAACTAAACCATGTCCGATCATCACGTGAGATGGAGTAGTTTTTAATGGTGAACATCACTATGTTGATCATATCTATTATATGATTCACGCTCGACCTTTCGGTCTCTAGTGTTCCGAGTCCATATCTGCATATGCTAGGCTCGTTGAGTTTAACCCGAGTATTCCGCATTTGCAAAACTGGCTTGCACCCGTTGTATGTGAACGTAGATCTTATCACACACGATCATCACGTGGTGTCTCGGCACGACGAACTGTCTCAATGGTGCATACTGAGGGAGAACACTTATACGTTGAAATTTAGTGAAAGATCATCTTATAATGCTACCGCCGAACTAAGCAAAATAAGATATGTAAAGGATCAACATCACATGCAATCAAAATATGTGACATGATATGGCCATCATCATCTTGTGCCTTTGATCTCCATCTCCAAAACACCATCATGATCTCTATCGTCACTGGCATGACACCATGATCTCCATCATCTTGATCTCTATCAATGTGTCGTCACATGGTCGTCTCACCAACTATTTCTTTTGCAACTATTGCTATCACATAGCGATAAAGTAAAGCAATTATATGACGCTTGCATCTTATGCAATAAAGAGACAACCATAAGGCTCCTGCCAGTTGCCGATAACATTAACAAAACATAATCATCTCATAAAACAATTTATATCTCATCACGTCTTGACCATATCACATCACAACATGCCCTGCAAAACAAGTTAGACGTCCTCTACTTTGTTGTTGCAAGTTTTACGTGACTGCTACGGGCTGAGCAAGAACCGTTCTTACCTACGCATCAAAAATCACAACGTAGTATAGTGATTGCTTTTTGATCTTCAGAAAGAACCTGTTCATTGAAACCGATTCAACTAAAGTTGGAGAAACTGACACCCACTAGCCACCTGTGTGCGAAGCATGGCGGTAGAACTACTCTCGCATAAGCGTACGTAATGTCGGTCTGGGCCGCTTCATCCAACAATGCCGCCGAATCAAGAATCAACTAGTAACGGCAAGCAATATGTATATACTCACGCCCACAACTCCTTTGTGTTCTACTCGTGCATATAACATCTACGCGTAGACCTGGCTCGGATGCCACTGTTGGGGAACACAGTAATTTAAAAATTTTCCTACGCACATGCAAGATCATGGTGATGCATAGCAACGAGAGGGGAGAGTATTGTCTACGTACCCTCATAGACCGTAAGCGGAAGCGTTATGATAACGCGGTTGATGTAGTCGTATGTCTTCACAATAGACCGATCCTAGTACCGAAAGTATGGCACCTCCGCGATCTGCACACGTTCATCTCGGTGGTCCAACGAACTCATGATCCAGCAGAGTGTCGAGGGAGAGCTTCGTCAGCATGATGGCGTGATGACGGTGATGATGATGCTACCGGAACAGGGCTTTGCCTAAGCACCGCTACGATATGACCGAGGTGGATTATGGTGGAGGGGGGCACCGCACACGGCTAAGAGATCAATGATCAACTTGTGTGTCTATGGGGTGCCCCCTGGCCACGTATATAAAGGATGGAGGGAGGAGGAGGCTGGCCCTCATAGGGCGCGCCCAAAGTGTGGAGTCCTACTAGAACTCCATAGTCCCAGTAGGATTCCACCTCCTACATGGAATAGGAAAAAGGGAAGGGAGAAGGAGAAGGAAGGAAGGGGCGACCCCTTTCCCTAGTCCAATTCGGACAAGTCCATGGGGAAGGGGTGCAGCCACCCTTTAGGCCTTTCTCTCCTTTCCCGTATGGCCCATTAAGGCCCAATACGAATTCCCGTAACTCTCCGGTACTCCGAGAAGTACCCGACTCGGAACCTTTACGATGTCCAAATATAGCCTTCCAATATATCGATCTTGACGTCTCAACCATTTCGAGACTCCTCGTCATGTCCCCGATCTCATCCGGGACTCCGAACAAACTTCGGTCATCAAATCACATAATTCGTAATACAAATCGTCATAGAATGTTAAGCGTGCGGACCCTACGGGTTCGAGAACTATGTATACATGACCGAGACACATCTCCGGTCAATAACCAATAGCAGAACCTGGATGCTCATATTGGCTCCTACATATTCTACGAAGATCTTTATCGGTCAAATCGCATAACAACATACATTGTTCCTTTTGTCATCGGTATGTTACTTGCCCGAGATTCGATCATCGGTATCTCAATACCTAGTTCAATCTCGATACCGGCAAGTCTCTTTACTCGTTCCGTAATGCAACATCCCGTAACTAACTCATTAGTCACATTGCTTGCAAGGCTTATAGTTATGTGCACTACCGAGAGGGCCCAGAGATTCCTCTCCGATACACGGAGTGACAAATCCTAATCTCGATCTATGCCAAATCAACAAACACCATCGGAGACACCTGTAGAGCAACTTTATAATCACCCAGTTACGTTGTGACGTTTGATAGAACACAAGGTGTTCCTCCGATATTCGGGAGTTGCATAATCTCATAGTGATAGGAACATGTATAAGTTATGAAGAAAGCAATAGCAATAAAACTGAACGACCATTATGCTAAGCTAACGGATGGGTCTTGTCCATCACATCATTCTCTAATGATGTGATCCCGTTCATCAAATGACAACACATGTCCATGGCTAGGAATCTTAACCATCTTCGATTAACGAGCTAGTCAAGTAGAGACATACTAGGGACACTCTGTTTGTTGATAACCCACAAGTATAGGGGATCGCAACGGTTTTCGATGGTAGAGTATTCAACCCAAATTTATTGATTCGACACAAGGAGAGCCAAAGAATATTCTCAATTATTAGCAGCTGAGTTGTCAATTCAACCACATCTGGAAAGTTAATATCTGCAGCAAAGTATTTAGTAGCAAAGTAATATGATAGTAGTGGTAATGATAGAAAAAGTAACGGTAGCAAAAGTAATGTTTTTGGTATTTTGTTGTGATGATAACAATAGCAACGGAAAAGTAAATAAGAGAAGACCAATATACGGAAAGCTCATAGGCAATGGATAGGTGGTAGAGAATTATGCCGGATGCGGTTCATCATGTAACAGTCATAACCTAGGGTGACACAGAACTAGTTCCAATTCATCAATGTAATGTAGGCATGTATTCCGAATATAGTCATACGTGCTTATGGAAAAGAACTTGCATGACATCTTTTGTCCTACCCTCTTGTGGCAGCGGGGTCCTACTGGAAACTAAGGGATATTAAGGCCTCCTTTTAATAGAGTACCGGACCAAAGCATTAACACATAGTGAATACATGAACTCCTCAAACTACGGTCATCACCGGAAGTGGTCCCGATTATTGTTACTTCGGGGTTGCCGGATCATAACACATAGTAGGTGACTATAGACTTGCAAGATAGGATCAAGAACTCACATATATTCATGAAAACATAATATGTTCAGATCTGAAATCATGGCACTTGGGCCCTAGTGACAAGCATTAAGCATAGCAAAGTCATAGCAACATCTATCTCAGAACGTAGTGGATACTAGGGATCAAACCCTTACAAAACTAACCCGATTACATGATAAATCTCATCCAACCCATCACCGTCCAGCAAGCCTACAATGGAATTACTCACGCACGGCGGTGAGCATCATGAAATTGGTGATGGAGGATGGTTGATGATGACGATGGCGACGGATTCCTCTGTCCGGAGCCCCGAACAGACTCCAGAGCAGCCCTCCCAAGAGAGTTTAGGGCTTGACGGCGGCTCCGTATCATAAAACGCGATGAATCTTTCTCCCTGATTTTTTTCTCTCCGAACACGAATATATAGAGTTGGAGTTGATGTTGGAGGAGCTCCAGGGGGCCCACG
>NC_041384.1:339911387-339942608 GCF_002162155.2 Triticum dicoccoides
GCCCCCACCCTCGTGGCTAGGGTGTGGCCCCCCCTGGTCTTGATCTTTTGCCAGTATCTTTTATTATTTCCAAAAATAGTCTCCGTGAAGTTTAAGGTCATTCCAAGAATTTTTGTTTCTACACATAAATAACACCATGGCAATTCTGCTGAAAACAACGTCAGTCCGGGTTAGTTCCATTCAAATCATGCAAGTTAGAGTCCAAAACAAGGGCAAAAGTGTTTGGAAAAGTAGATACGATGGAGACGTATCATTTGTCTATGTATTCACACATGTAAAGCCAGCATTCAAGTTTTTAGCAAAGATTATAAACTAACCATATTCACAATAATGCTTAGGTCTCATGTTTACTCATATCAATGGCATAGTCAACTAGCGAGCAAAAATAATAAATCTCGGATGACAACACTTCCTAAAAAATCATAATATGATATAACAAGATGGTATATCGATAGCCCTTTCTGAGACCGCAAAACATAAATGCAGAGCACATTTAAAGATCAAGGACTGACTAGACATTGTAATTCATGGTAAAAGAGATCCAGTCAAGTCATACTCAATGTAAACTAACAGTAATGAATGCAAATGACAGCAGTGCTCTCCAACTGGTGCTTTTTAATAAGAGGATGATGACTCAACATAAAAGTAAATGGATAGGCCCTTCGCAGAGGGAAGCAGGGATTTGTAGAGGTGCCAGAGCTCGGTTTAGAAATAGAGGTGAATAAAATTTTAAGCGGTATACTTTCATTGTCAACTTAACAACCAAGAGATGGCGACATCTTCCATGCTACACACATTATAGGCAGTTCCCAAACAGAATGGTAAAGTTTATACTCCCCCTCCACCAACAAGCATCAATCCATGGCTTGCTCGAAACAAAGAGTGCCTCCAACTAACAATAGTCCCAGGGGGAGTTTTGTTTGCAATTATTTTGATTTGATTTGCATAAAGCATGGGACTGGGCATCCCGGTGACCAGCCACTTTCTAATGAGTGAGGAGCGGAGTCCACTACTCTTGAGAATAACCCGCCTAAGATGGAATATACGGACAACCTTAGTTGATACATGAGCTATTCGAGCATACAAAACAGGATATTTATTTGAAGGTTTAGAGTTTGGCACATACAAAATTACTTGGAACGGCAGGTAGATACCGTATATAGGTAGGTATGGTGGACTCATATGGAACAACTTTGGGGTTTATGGGATTGGATGCACAAGCAATATTCCCGCTTAGTACAGGTGAAGGCTAGAAAAAGACTGGGAAGCGACCAGCTAGAGAGCGACAACAGTCATGAACATGCATTAAAATTAATCAACACCGAATGCAAGCATGAGTAGGATATAATGCACCATGAACATAAATATCATAGAGGCTATGTTGATTTTGTTTCGACTACATGCGTGAACATGTGACAAGTCAAGCCACTCGAATCGTTCAAAAGAGGATACCACCCTATCATACCACATCACAACCATTTTAATAGCATGTTGGCACGCAAGGTAAACCATTATAAGCACCTAGATAATTAAGCATGGCATAAGAAACTATGATCTCTAATTGTCATCGCAAACATGTTTATTCATAATAGGCTGAATCAGGAAAGATGGACTAATCATATTTACAAAAACAAGAGAGGTCAAGTTCATACCAGCTTCTCCCATCTCAATCAGTTCATCATATATCGTCATAATTGCCTTTCACTTGCACGACGGAACGATGTGGATAATAGAATCTGCAAGCATTCAATAAACAGGAGAAGACAAGGCAATATGGGCTCTTTTGTCAGATCAACAATAATGCATATAAGAGCCACTTCAACAATTTAATCATGGTCTTCTCCTATCGACCCCCAAAGAAAAGAAAAGAAATAGAACTATTTACACAGGAAAGCTCCCAACAAGCAAAAAGAAGAACAGGCAATCTTTTTGGGTTTTCTTTTTAATTACTATTACAAGCATGGAAATTAAAACTAGCTAAAAGCTACAACTAATTTTTTTTGTTTTTCTTAATGTTTATTAAACATATAAGAAGAAAGCATAAAAAGAGAAAATAAACTAGCATGGATATCACAATGAAAAAGTATGAGCACCGACACTTAGCAATGAGTGTGTGAACATAAATGTAATGTCGGTGGGAAATACGTACTACCCCAAGCTTAGGATTTTGGCCTAAGTTGGTCTATGGCCACGGTTGGCCTGGCGGATATCCATAGTAATAGTTGGGGCCGTACTGCGAAGAAGAAGACTTTGATTGCCACTGGTGGGCAATCATCTCTGGATCCCACTGGTAATTAGACTGTCGCAGAGGATCAACTTGTGGTTCCAACTTTGGCTCTGTGGCTGATGTAGGGTTCCGGTAGGCGTGAATAGCCTCCAACGGAACAAGATACTTGCCTGCAGATAAATCAAACAAGGAAGGAGCAGGCAGGGTAATAGTCTCAGGATGATGTTTATCAAAGAACAATTTGTATTTGAGCTCATTTTCCCTATTCTTAACAATAAAATCATGTGCTACCATACTAGGCAACCATTTTTCTTCCTTCTCATAATTCCTAATAGGTATGTTAAAATGTGCAGCTAGGTGCGAGGCGAAGATGCCTCCAAAGACGGGGCCCTTAGTACGGTTAAGATTTAACCGCTTTGCAATAATAGCACCCATGCTGAATGTATCATCACGAAATAAGGTGTGGCACAAAATAACAATATCAGGGGCACTCAGGTTTCCACAATTTCCACGCCCAATTGAGCATCCACTAGAAAATATAGCAAAGTAACATAGAACAGGAAAGTGTATGCTAGTAGTTCGGGCATCGGAAACCTTCCTCGTTTCCCCTACAGTGATGGTATCAATAAACCCATCCACATCGCCGCAATGTGGTTCCTCTATGATGCCCTCGAAAGGGATCAAACAAACCCGACAAAAATCACGAAGTGACATCTCCTTATGCTCATCATATAAATAAAACTCCACCGTAGGTGGTGAGCTCCTAGCATGGAAATGAAAGTTTTACACAAAGTATTGGTGAGTAAGAGATACTGTTCATGCTGGTCGTGGATGAAGGCAGTGAGGCCTGCATTCTCAGCCAATTCATAGAAATCATCATAAATCCCGGCTGCTCTCAAGAAATCATCACAAGGACATTCACACGATCGAACCTCTGCGATGCGAGGCATATTATATTTGGGCCTCTTTGCTTCTTCATTTTGCTTTTCCTTCAAGCTTAGGCTCGATGAGCCCCTCAAAAATCTCTTCATTATTTTTTAAAAAATTCTGAAATTCTTAGTAACTTCAAATAAAAGTGAACCAAACTCAACAAAATTGATAGCAACTACTCCTACAAGTGCCTAGAGCCTGTATCATGCATTAGAACTACTTGGAACCATAAAAGTTTGACATGCAAGCTCAAGAACATGGTCACCTAGGCAGCACAAATTTGCAATGAATAAATCACTAGAACAAAAACTAATTAGACCAATGGAGGAGTCACATACCAAGGAACAATCCCTCAAAGCAGTTTTGTGAGAGGTGCTTTGAGCAAGGAGATCGAAAATCACAGCAAAATGAGCTAGGACTCGTGCTTGAGCTGGATAATGGTGTTTGTGGGAGGAAGAAGGAGTGTGTGGGTGCAAGAATAAGTGGAGGAGGGCCACCGTGGGCCCACGAGGCAGGGGGTGCGCCCAGAGGGTAGGGCGCGCCCACCACCCTCGTGGCCAGGTGGATGCCCCCCTGCTGTGTTCTCAGTGCCAAATATTCTCAAATATTCCAGAAAAAATCATATTTAAATTTCAGGGCATTTGCAGAACTTTTATTTCCAGGGTATTTTTATATTGCTCGGATAATTCAGATAACAGACAGAAAATACTATTTTTATTTTATTTAATATAAATAAAATAAAGTAGAAAGAGGGTACAGAGAGTTGTGTTTTCTAATTTCATCCATCTCATGATCATCAGAAGGAATCTATTAACAAGGTTGATCAACTCTTGTTAACAAACTCATTCCGAATAACATGGAACCGGAGAATTTTCGAATAACACTAGGTTACCTCAACGGGGATATGCACATCCCCAACAATAAGAATATCATATTTCTTCTTGACAGTAGGAAGAGGAACTTCAAAACCTCCAAAAATAATCGATGGAATTTTTCCAATAGAATTGATACTGTGGACTTGAGGTTGTTTCCTCGAAAAGTGTACCGTATGCTCATTACCATTAACATGAAAAGTGACATTGCCTTTAGTGCAATCAATAACAGCCCTAAAGGGTCTTCCAAGAATAATAGACATACTATCTTCCTCGGGAATATCAAGAATAACAAAGTCCATTAAAATAGTAATGTTAGCAACCACAACAGGCACATCCTCACAAATACCGACATGTATAGCAGTTGATTTATCAGCCATTTGCAAAGATATTTCAGTAGGTGTCAACTTATTCAAATCAAGTCTACGATATAAAGAGAGAGGCATAACACTAACACCGGCTCCAAGATCACATAAAGTAGTTTTAACATAATTCCTTTTAATGGAGCAATAAGTTTAAGTTCACCATTGACATTGGCCACATAATCATCCAAGTGTTCAAGCATATCAGCACTGCGTTTTAATTCTCTACCAAAATAAGCATTGAAGTCTTCTTGCTTAACCATAAATTTATCAAACTCATCTAAGCATGGGCTAGCAAACTTAGTAAATGGGATTTCAGCTTTATCATATCTATAGAGAGAATTTTTCTTTACTACCTGTGTCGGGTTATCAAGACCATGTGTTTCTTCAATAGGTGATGGATTAAAACCATATATTTCTTCAACAGGCGGTAAATTAAGACCATGTATTTCTTCAATAGGAGGTAAATTCTTAACATATTCACCTTTAATACCCTTTTCTTTCATGGATTTGTTTGCCTCTTGCATATCTTCAGGACTGAGAAATAGAACACCCCTTTTCTTCGGAGTTGGTTTAGGAATAGGCTCAGGAGTTGGCTCAGGAAGTGTCCAATTATTTTCATTTGTCAACATATTATTCAATAAAATTTCAGCTTCTTCCGGTGTTCTTTCCCTGAAAACAGAACCAACACAACTATCGAGGTAATCTCTGGAAGCATCGGTTAGTCCATTATAAAAGATATCAAGTATTTCATTTTTCTTAAGAGGATGATCAGGCAAAGCATTAAGTAATTGGAGAATCCTCCCCCAAGCTTGTGGGAGACTGTCTTCTTTAATTTGCACAAAATTATATATATCCCTTAAGGCAGCTTGTTTCTTATGAGTAGGGAAATATTTAGCAGAGAAGTAATAATTCATATCCTGGGGACTACGCACACAACCAGTATCAAGAGAATTAAACCATATCTTAGCATCACCCTTTAGTGAGAACGGAAATATTTTAAGGATGTAAAAGTAGCGAGTTATCTCATCATTAGTGAACAAGGTGGCTATATCATTTAATTTAGTAAGATGTGCCACAACAGTTTCAGATTCATAGCCATAAAAAGGATCAGATTCAACCAAAGTAATTATATCAGGATCAATAGAGAATTCGTAATCCTTATCAGTAACAAAGATAGGGGAAGTAGCATAAGCAGGATCATATTTCATGCTAGCATTCAGAGTTTTTTGTTTAAGCTTAGCTAATAATATCTTAAGATCACTTCTATCATTGCAAGCAAGAAAGTCTCTTTTAGTTTCTTCATCCATAACATAGCCCTCAGGCACAACAGGTAATTCATATTTATTAGGAGAGCCTTCATAATCACTTTCATATGTTGTAACACCCCGGATATGATTTACCCAATATGTACTCCAACTCTTGCCGTTTCCGGCCTTAAGTTATTTTATTTTCTCGGGTTCGGGTTCTTTGTCTCCGTGTGTTGTTATCATTGTCATGCATCTCATACTATGTCATCATGAGCATTGCATTTGCATACGTGTTCATCTCATGCATCCGAGCATTTTCCCCGTTGTCCGTTTTGCATTCCGGCGCTTCGTTCTCCTCCGGTGGTCATTTCTACCTTTCTTTCGTGTGTGGGGATTAAACATTTCCGGATTGGACCGAGACTTGCCAAGTGGCCTTGGTTTACTACCGGTAGACCGCCTGTCAAGTTTTGTACCATTTGGACTTCGTTTGATGCTCCAACGGTTAACCGAGGGACCGAAAAGGCCTCGTGTGTGTTGCAGCCCAACACCCCTCCAATTTGGCCCAAAACCCACCAAAACCTTCTCCATCATCTAGAGTGTTTGATCACGATCACGTGGCAGAAAACCGCACCTCATTTGGACTCTCCTAGCTCCCTCTACCTCTATATAAAGACCCCTCCTCCAAATTCGCGGATCCCCTCTCCGAAACCCTAGATCCATCCACCGCCACCGCCGGACGTGTCCGGACGGAGCCAGACAACGTCCTCCCGCCACCGCCGCCCAACCATGTTCCGCCACATGGCGGGGAGCCGCCCGTTCCGCCGCCGGCCCGGGGAGCCCGTATCTGGCCCCCGCGGCCCGAACCGGCGCGCCGCCGCCCGTCGTCGTCCCCTTCCTTCGCGCCGCCCGTGAACCTCGCCGCCTCCGCCTCTCGTCCGCGTCGCCAGCGAACTCCGCCCCACGCCGGACCGGTGCCCGCGCCTCGCCCACCGTGCCGAGCCGCCGCGGCCATCGCCGGCCCGCGCCGCCCCGCGGCTTCCTCCACTTTGCCGCGCCGTCCACCGCCTCCTCCGGCCACCGGCGCTGCAGATCCGGCCGGCCCCTCCATCTCCGGCAGACCTTGCAACAGTAACTCTGGCGAGCTTGCTTCGGAATCCGTGCCAGATCCAGATCTGGAAATTGGGACGGTTGACTTTTTCCCCAAAACCCTAACTTTTTGGCTATGTTCATCACATCGTAACTCCTCATCCGTAGCTCCATTTTGTGCATATAGCATATCAAAATGTTCGTCTCAGAGAGTACATCATTTCATCTCATTGCATCATTTTCATTTGAGTTCATATTGATGCCCGAAATGCTGTTAGAAGAGTGCTATTTGAGTTAATTGTCAGATCTGCTGCTCCATTTAGCTATTTGTCATTTTTGCCATGATTTATGTGTGCACGATATGCCCTTGAGCTCTACATATGTTTTGTTAAGGGTTTTGCCATCTTTCCAGAGGTGCAACCCATGTATTTTTGTGATGTGTGTGGTCACTAGCACAAGCTTGCAAAGTGAGGCATTTGCTAATGCTGATTTCAGGGACTTAGCATTTCCACTAAGTCCTTGATCTGTTTATCTCATATGGTCATATCATGTTGTTTCCTAGTGATCCGTGCCTCTTTTGAGGATGATCAGTAAGGATGTTTTGTTAATTTTGTAGTGCTATATCCATCCATGTCTTTGTTTGCAATTATGGAGCATCCTATCTTGAGTCAATCGAGCTCTACTTTTGTCATTTCGTGAATCTGGGCAGATTGTCTACTTGTTAGCGATTTTGCCGATGATGTTGTAGTTGATCCGTGCATGCTATGCTATTGTTCTTAACATGTCTAGCTTGCATTTTGTGTATTCTTGATGGGTGTATGCTTAGATTGTCTTGACTTTCTCTATAGTGAGTGCATCGAGCTCGTAAACATGCCTACTTGATATCTGTTTCAGCATGCTCCAGTTTTCACTAAGTCTGAGAACTGATTATGTTTTTGCCATGTTCACATGCTTGCAATTGTATTTTCTGATCCCTTTTGGCTCAAGGTCACTAAGGGACTTTTGATAAGCTCTTTGAGTAGCTCCATGCCATGCTTTACTTTGCCATGTTCAGGTCCTGTAGCATGTAGTATTCATGCTCTAAAGAGTGCTATCTGATCTGAAATTCCAGACAAGTGTTAATTTCACCAAGTCTGAAATCTGTTTGTCAAATGCATTTTTGCCATGCTTGTTTGAACCTGTTAATGGATGAATTGGCCGTAGCTCAGTGCTAGAATTTTGTTAAGCTTCATGAATGGATTCCTGCCATGTATTTTGATGCCATGTTTGGGTGCTGTAGCATGTTCATCTTGTTGCATTTAGATGGCTACTTGCTGTAAATCGCAGAACGTGGTCATATTTGAATTGCTTGCCATTTCCAAACCGTAACTCCGATTCCGGGGATCTTTATATCGTTTTCAAGCGATTTCATCTCATCTTTCCAGTGGAACACTTGGGTTTCCAAGTTGAGGCCAGGTTCATGCATTCCTTGTCACATCTTGCATATGCATCACATATTGCATCCCGCATAGCATACCATCCTTGCATCATATTGTTTGAGCTTTGCACGCGGTTGATTGTGCTCCGTTTGCTTGTTTGTCTTGTTTGGGTAGAGTCGGGAGACGAGTTCGCTTAGCAGGAGCCCGTTGAGTTTGCTTTCGAGGATCCAGTCAACTCTGACAACTTTGCAGGCAAGATGATCATACCCTCGAAATCACTACTATCTTTGCATTGCTAGATGCCCGCTCTTTTGCTATGCCTATGCTACGATGCCTACCACTTGCTTTCCATGCCTCCCAAATTGCCATGTCAAACCTCTAACCCACCATGTCCTAGCAAACCGTTGATTGGCTATGTTACCGCTTTGCTCAGCCCCTCTTATAGCGTTGCTAGTTGCAAGTGAAGATTGGAGTCCGTTCCTTGTTGGAACATTTATTTACTTGTTGGGATATCATTATACTACCTTGTTATCTTAATGCATCTATATAATTGGTAAAGGGTGGAAGGCTCGGCCTCTCGCCTAGTGTTTTGTTCCACTCTTGCCGCCCTAGTTTCCGTCATATCGGTGTTATGTTCCCGGATTTTTGCGTTCCTTACGCGGTTGGATTATAATGGGAACCCCTTGATAGTTCGCCTTGAATAAAGCTTTTCCAGCAATGCCCAACCTTGGTTTTACCATTTGCCACCTAGCCTCTTTTTCCCTTGGGTTTCCGGAGCCCAAGGGTCATCTTATTTAACCCCCCCGGGCCAGTGCTCCTCTGAGTGTTGGTCCGAACCAGGCAGCCTACGGGG
Source organism: Triticum dicoccoides (assembly GCF_002162155.2). Taxonomy (NCBI): domain Eukaryota; kingdom Viridiplantae; phylum Streptophyta; class Magnoliopsida; order Poales; family Poaceae; genus Triticum; species Triticum dicoccoides. The sequence goes on from NC_041384.1 coordinate 339,920,386, forward strand.
CCACCTCGGGGAAACTTGAGGGCTGGTTTTACTCATAGCTTGACCTATCTGAGTGTGCCCTGAGAACGAGATATGTGCAGCTCCTATCGGGATTTGTCGGCACATTCGGGCGGTGTTGCTGGATTTGTTTTAACCTGTCAAAGTGTCTTGAAGAACCGAGATACCGAGTATGATCGGAACGTCTCGGGAGGAGGTCTATTCCTTCGTTGACCGTGAGAGCTTGTCATGGGCTAAGTTGGGACTCCCCTGCAGGGATTTGAACTTTCGAAAGCCGTGCCCGCGGTTATGGGCAGATGGGAATTTGTTAATGTCCGGTTGTAGATAACTTGAACCTCAACTTAATTAAAATGAATCAACAGTGTGAGTTACCATGATGGTCTCTTCTCGGCGAAGTCCGGGAAGTGAACGCGGTGTTGGAATAATGCTTGTGCAGGTTGTTCTCTAGATTACTCGCTCACGCTTTGCCTCCTCTTCTCGCTCTCTTTTGCGAACAGGATAGCCACCATATATGCTAGTCACTTGCTGCAGCTCCACATATTTTACCTTCCTTTACCTACAAGCTTAAATAGTCTTGATCGCGAGGGTGCGAGATTGCTGAGTCCCTGTGGCTCATAGATTACTATTACACCAGATGCAGGGCCTGATGATTCCGCTCCAGGTGACGCGCTTGAGCTGAAGTGGGAGTTCGACGAGGACTCTCAACGATACTACGTGTCTTTCCCTGATGATCAGTAGTGGTGCCCAGTTGGGGTGATCGGGACCATGTCGCATGTTGGGTTATTCTTCTATTTTGGCGCCGTAGTCGGGCCATGAGTGTTTGGATGATGTAATGTTATTTATGTACTTTGATTGACGTGGCGAGTGTAAGCCAACTATGTTATCTCCCCTTTTATTATCTATATATTACATGGGATGTTGTGAAGATTGCCTAACTTGCGACATATGCCTTCAATGCGATTATGCCTCTAAGTCGTGCCTCGACACGTGGGAGATATAGTCGCATCGAGGGTGTTACAAGTTGGTAATCAGAGCCTTCCCCGACCTTAGGAGCCCCCACTGATTGATCGTTTTTAGCGGCCGAGTTGTGTCTAGAAAAATGTTTTGAGTCATCTAGGAATTATATATCGGAGAGTTTAGGAATTCTTTTTACTTCCCAGTCTCCTCATCGCTCTGGTAAGGCATCCTGACGTAGAGTTTTGACTCTTCTCTTCTCAAATTTCACTAAATTTTTTTTAGGATCACGCGGGTATCTTGGAGTCGTTCCGAGGGTTTTATGATGAGAACATTGTCTTGGTGCCTCCTGTCAGGGGTTTTGTGGAAGTGTCCCAAGGAGTTGAGCTCTGAGGTGTTGTCGTCATAATTTTATCGTTGCAGTTCTGGAATACCTGAGTTTAGTACGCCGACATCGAAAATCTCTTTTATGCAGTTCGTTGGTGAGATAACCTCGACGCCACCCAGTACTGGGGGGGGGGGAGTTCGGGAGTATCGCCATAACTTGTATAACGGATGCTTTTCGAAGGTTGAGGTAGATGGTTTCCGAAGTTTTCTCGGTTATGTGTTGAAGGATGGATACAGCTGGATGTAGGATTTGCTAGTTTGGGTGAGATATTATGCTTCCCCTGTATCCCCAACACCTGATTGCATAACCGGAAAGGTTCGGGAGTTTCATAGGTGGGAATTCTTGTAGCTCTAGTTCTTCTTCCACGGATATTTGGTTTGAGATTGGGATTTCTTACCGAGTATTCGTTCTTGATCTGTACCTTGTTGATTTATTTCTCTACCTAAATTCTAAGTGGCTTCTCAATTTATGGATATGTGACCATTTCAAGAGGAATGCATTCGTTCTTATGTTCGGATGTGAAGACTATATGTTGCAATTTCATTCCGTTGGATTCAGCTTCAATATTTATCTGTCAATGTGCTAACGGTTGTCACCCTCTTCAGGATGGCTCCCGCTAAGAGCATCAATCAGAATCAGAATCAAGATCCGCCACCACCTCCACCTCCTCCGGAGGCATGGCACGCTGTGATGGCCGCAACCAATGCAAACACACAGTTGATCATGCAAATTCTTCAAGAGCGCAATCAACGCAACCAAGGGAACCAAGGCAACAATCAGAATCACTTTGCTACACTCAACCAGTTCCTTGCTAATGGGCCCAAGACTTTCAGCAATTGTGTTGAGGCAATCGATGCTGACAATTGGCTCGTGGATCTGTGCAAGCATTTCAAGTGTAGTAACATCAGGCCTGAGGACTTTGTCAAGTTCGCTTCCTTCCAACTCAAAGATCAAGCTGCAGAATGGTTCCAGCAGTACAAGGATTCCGGAGGTGGACATGCGATTACCTAGGATGAATTCCGTCAAGACTTCAAAGCTCATCATATTCCTCAGAGTGTGGTTGAAAGCAAGCGTGAGGAATTCCGCAACCTGAAGCAAGGCTCTTTGTCTGTCTATGACTACAACAAGTTGTTCCAGAAGCTCGCCCGCTTTGCCAAGCAGGACGTCCCTGATGAGAAGAGCATGATATACCAGTTCAGGGGTGGTCTCAGAGAAGAAATTCAGCTAGCTCTTGTTCTCTTTGAGCCCTTGAGGTACGATGAGTTCTACAACATCGCATTGAAGCAAGAGGCCGCTCAACTGAGGTGTGATGCTTCCAAGAAGCGAGTCAGAGATGTTACTCCTTCTTCCTCCACTCAAGTGGCCAAGCAGCAGAAGTTTTGGCTTCCTCCTCCTCCGTTTCATCAGCCGTATCAGCAGAAGAGCAAAGGTGGCGGTGGATCTTCCCACCCACCCAATCCTGGCTTTCAGAACAAGACTTTGTCTCAAGCTCCAAGATCGAGTGCTCCATATCACCGTCCGCTTTCAGAGGTCACGTGCAACAAGTGCCAACAGAAGGGTCACTATGCCAACAAGTGTTTCAATCAGAGGCATCTTCCTCCTCCTCCTCCTGTGAGATCGGCAAGTACAGCTGTGGTCAAGCATAACCCCAAGCACGCCAAGGTCAACTTGCTGAATGCAGCCCAGGCAGAGGACTCATCAGATGTCATCATGGGTAACCTTCCTGTTAACGATATTCCCGCAAGAGTTCTTTTTGACATTGGTGCATCGCATTGTTTCATGTAAAAGCCATTTTTTACCAAGCATGAGTTCATTTCTTCTCATTTGGGTAAACAAATGGATATCGTTTCTCCTGGCAAACGTTTGAGTGCAAGTCTGGAGGTGCCAGATGTTACTATCACGTTGGGTGACTACAAGTTCCTTTCTTCCCTAATGGTTCTTGGTAACTCAGATATTGATCTTATTCTCGGGATGGATTGGCTTTCTAAGCACAAGGAGCATCTTGATTGTGCAGCCAGGCAGATTCAATTGACTCATTCGTCTGAGGATGTAATTGTCTTTGCCGCTCGTGATGATACCATCCGTCTGTTTTCTCTCAATGAGAAGGGTGAACTGGATGCTATCTCGCAAATTCCAGTCGTTTGCGAATATGAAGACGTCTTTCCAGAAGAGCTTCCAAGAATGCCTCTGCACCGGCCAGTTGAATTCGTCATCGATCTTGAGCCTGGCACGGAACTTGTGTGCAAGCGTCCTTACAAGCTCGGACCTGAAGAGTTGAAGAAGTTGAAGAAGCAACTCGATATTCAAGAGAGAATGGGTCTCATCCAGCCTAGTTCTTCTCCGTGGGGTTGTGGTGTGCTTTTTGTGAAGAAGAAGGATGGAACGGACCGACTTTGTGTCGATTACCGTCCATTGAACAACAAGACCATCAAGAACAAATACCCACTTCCCAACATCAACGAGCTGTTCGAACAACTCAAAGGTGCCCAAGTATTCTCCAAGCTTGCTCTCCGTATGGGTTATCATCAGATTCGAATCCGTGAGCAAGATATTCCCAAGACGGCCTTCAGGACAAGCTATGGTTCATATGAATACACTGTCTGTCTTTTGGCCTCGTCAACGCTCCTCCGACTTTCTCTCGCATGATGAACTTCATCTTCAATGCCTACACCAATGACTTTGTTTTGGTCTATCTCGACGACATTCTGGTTTTCTCGAAGAACAAGGAAGATCATGCCAAGCACTTGCGTTTGGTGCTTGATAAGCTGAGGGAACACCAGTTCTACGCCAAGTTCTCCAAGTGCGAATTTTGGCTCGATGAGGTTCTTTATCTTGGTCATATCATCTCTGCCAAGGGCATTGCGGTGAATCCCGAGAAGGTGTCTGCAATTGTGAATTGGGAACCTCCTCAGAATGTGAAGCAACTCCGTAGCTTCCTCGGTCTCGCTAGCTATTGCCGAAGATTCATTGAAAACTTTTCTAAGATTGCGAAGCCTCTCTCAAATCTTCTCCAGAAGCACGTCAAGTACGTTTGGTCTCTGGAGTGTGACATTGCTTTCAACACCTTGAAAGAGAAATTGGTCACTGTTCCAGTTCTGACTCCGCCTGATGAATCCAAGCTGTACGAGGTCTTTTGTGATGCCTCTCTCCAAGGTCTTGGCGCAGTGTTGATGCAAGAGAAGAAAGTTGTTGCTTATACCTCTCGCCAGTTGAAGCCCAACGAGAAGAACTACCCCACTCATGACCTCGAGTTGGCGGCAGTTGTGCATGCTCTCTTGACTTGGAGACATCTCTTATTGGGAAGAAAAGTGGACATTTTCACTGATCACAAGAGTCTCAAGTACATCTTCACTCAGCCTAATCTCAACCTCAGGCAGACTCGATGGGTCGAAATGATTCAAGAGTATAATCCGAGTATCGAGTATACTCCAGGAAAGGCCAATGTGATTGCTGACACATTGAGCAGGAAGGCTTATTGCAACAGTCTGATTCTCAAGCCTTATCAACCCGAGCTTTGCGAAGCTTTCCACAAACTTAATCTGCAAGTTGTTCCTCAAGGTTTCCTCGCCAACCTTCAAGTCTCTCCTACCTTGGAAGACCAGATTCGCCAAGCCCAGCTTCTTGATGCTATGGTGAAAAAGGTGAAGATTGGGATTGCCAAGAGTCAACCCAAGTATAAGTGCTACCACCTTGATGACAAGGATACTCTCTTCTTCGAGGATCGTATTGTTGTGCCCAAAGGTGATCTTCGTAAAGTGATCATGAACGAGGCTCACAATTCTCTCCTCTCCATCCACCCTGGTAGCACGAAGATGTATCAGGACCTCAAGCAGGCTTATTGGTGGACTCGAATGAAGCGAGAGATTGCTCAATTCGTGAATGAGTGTGATGTCTGCAGAAGAGTGAAGGCAGCACACCAAAGGCCATCTGGTCTCCTCCAACCTCTTGCCATTCTAGAATGGAAGTTTGACCACATTGAGATGGACTTCGTGACTGGGTTTCCAAAGTCCAAGCATGGCAATGATGCTATATTCGTTGTCATCGACAAACTCACCAAAGTGGCTCATTTTCTGCCTATCAAAGAGTCAATTAATGCAGCTCAATTGGTGGAACTCTATACCTCAAGAATTGTCTCTCTGCACAGTATTCCACAAGTGATCTCTTCAGACCGTGGCAGCATCTTTACCTCCAAGTTTTGGGATTCTTTTCAGAAGGCCATGGGCACCAACATCTGCTTCAGCATAGCTTTCTATCCTCAAACTAGCGGTCAAGTCGAGCGTGTCAACCAGATTCTTGAAGATATGCTCAGGGCTTGTGTGATCTCCTTCGGCATGAAGTGGGAGGATTGTCTTCCATATGCTGAATTCTCCTACAACAATAGTTTTCAAGCAAGTTTGGGCAAGGCCCCATTTGAAATTCTGTATGGCAGGAAGTGCCGTACCTCTCTCAACTGGTCTGAATCTGGTGAACGTCAGCTTTTGGGTAATGACTTAATCAAAAAGGCAGAGGAAATGTGCAAAGTCATTCGAGATAACCTCAAAGCAGCCCAATCCCGCCAGAAGAGCTACTATAATAGTAAGCACCGTGATTTGGCTTTCGAGATCGGAGATCATGTTTACCTCCGCGTCTCTCCAATGAAAGGTACTCGTCGCTTCGGTGTCAAAGGGAAGCTTGCCCCTAGATACGTGGGACCTTTCAAGATTGTCAGCAAGAGAGGCGATCTCGCCTATCAACTCGAGCTTCCTTCAAACTTTGCAAATGTTCATGACGTGTTCCATGTCTCTCAGCTTCGAAAGTGCTTCAAGACTCCTGACCGCACCGTCAACTTCGAGGACATTGAGCCCCAAGAAGATCTCTCCTATCGTGAGCACCCAGTTGCTATTCTTGAAGAGACGGAACACAAGACTCGCAACAAGTCAATCAAATTCCTCAAAGTCAAGTGGTCACACCATTCCGACCGTGAAGCTACCTGGGAACGCGAGGATCACCTCCGTTCTGAATACCCGGCGTTCTTTCAGTCCTAGATCTCGGGACGAGATCCTTACGTAGTGGTGGAGTGTTGTAACACCCCGGATATGATTTACCCAATATGTACTCCAACTCTTGCCATTTCCGGCCTTAAGTTATTTTATTTTCTCGGGTTCGGGTTCTTTGTCTCCTTGTGTTGTTATCATTGTCACGCATCTCATACCATGTCATCATGAGCATTGCATTTGCATACGTGTTCATCTCATGCATCCGAGCATTTTCCCCATTGTCCGTTTTGCATTCGGGCGCTTCGTTCTCCTCTGGTGGTCATTTCTACCTTTCTTTCGTATGTGGGGATTAAACATTTCCGTATTGGACCGAGACTTGCCAAGCGGCCTTGGTTTACTACCGGTAGACCGCCTGTCAAGTTTCGTACCATTTGGACTTTGTTTGATGCTCCAACGGTTAACCGAGGGACCGAAAAGGCCTCGTGTCTCTTGCAGCCCAACACCCCTCCAATTTGGCCCAAAACCCACCAAAACCTTCTCCATCACCTAGAGTGTTCGATCACGATCGTGTGGCCGAAAACTGCACCTCATTTGGAAGCTCCTAGCTCCCTGTACCTCTATATAAAGACCCCTCCTCCAAATTCGCGGATCCCCTCTCCGAAACCCTAGATCCATTCACCGCCGCCGCCGGACGTGTCCGGACGGAGCCAGACAACATCCTCCCACCACCGCCGCCCAACCACGTTCCGCCACGTGGCGGGGAGCCGCCCGTTCTGCCGCCGGCCCGGGGAGCCCGCATCTGGCCCCCGCGGCCCGAACCGGTGCGCCGCCGCCCGCCGTCGTCCCCTTCCTCCGCGCCGCCCGTGAACCTCGCCGCCTCCGCCTCTCATCCGCGTCGTCGGCGAACTCTGCCCCATGCTAGACTGGTGCCCGCGCCTCGCCCACCGCGCCGAGCCGCTGCGGCCATCGCCGCCCCACGGCTTCCTCCACTTTGCCGTGCCGTCCACCGCCTCCTCCGGCCACAAGTATAGGGGATCGCAATAGTTTTCGAGGGTAGAGTATTCAACCCAAATTTATTGATTCAACACAAGGGGAGCCAAAGAATATTCTCAAGTATTAGCAGCTGAGTTGTCAATTCAACCACACCTGGAAACTTAATATCTGCAGCAAAGTATTTAGTAGCAAAGTAATTTGATAGTAGTGGTAACGATAGCAAAAGTAACGGTAGCAAAAGTAATGTTTTTGGTACTTTGTAGTGATGATAACAGTATCAACGGAAAAGTAAATAAGCAAAGAACAATATATGGAAAGCTTGTAGGCAACGGATAGGTGATAGAGAATTATGCCAGATGCGGTTCATCATGTAACAGTCATAACCTAGGGTGACACAGAACTAGCTCCAATTCATCAATGTAATGTAGGCATGTATTCCGAATATAGTCATACGTGCTTATGGAAGAGAACTTGCATGACATCTTTTGTCCTACCCTCCCGTGGCAGCGGGGTCCTAGCGAAAACTAAGGGATATTAAGGCCTCCTTTTAATAGAGTACCGGACCAAAGCATTAACACATAGTGAATACATGAACTCCTCAAACTACGGTCATCACCGAAAGTGGTCCCAATTATTGTCACTTTGGGGTTGCCGGATCATAACACATAGTAGGTGACTCTAGACTTGCAAGATAGGATCAAGAACTCACATATATTCATGAAAACATAATAGGTTCAGATCTGAAATCATGGCACTCGGGCCCTAGTGACAAGCATTAAGCATAGCAATGTCATAGCAACATCAATCTCAGAACATAGTGGATACTAGGGATCAAACCCTAACTAACCTAACTCAATTACATGATAAATCTCATCCAACCCATCACCGTCTAGCAATCCTACGATGGAATTACTCACGCACGGCGGTGAGCATCATGAAATTGGTGATGGAGGATGGTTGATGATGACGATGACGATGGCGACAAATTCCCCTCTCCAGAGCCCCGAACGGACTCCAGATCAGCCCTCCCGAGAGAGTTTAGGGCTTGGCGGCAGCTCCATATCGTAAAACACGATGAATCTTTCTCCCTGACTTTTTTCTCTCCGAACACGAATATATAGAGTTGGAGTTGAGGTCGAAGGAGCTTCAGGGGCCCACGAGGTAGGGGGGCGCGCCCAGGTGGGCAGGCGCGCCCCCACCCTCGTGGCTAGGGTGTGGGCCCCCTGGTCTTGATCTTTTGCCAGTATTTTTTTATTATTTCCAAAAATAGTCTCCATGAAGTTTCAGGTCATTCCGAGAACTTTTGTTTCTGCACATAAATAACACCATGGCAATTCTGCTGAAAACAACGTCAGTCCGGGTTAGTTTCATTCAAATCATGCAAGTTAGAGTCCAAAACAAGGGCAAAAGTGTTTGGAAAAGTAGATACGACGGATACGTATCATTTGTCTATGTATTCACACATGTACTAAATTTCTGGTTAGTACAATTCTAGCATGAATAATAAACATTTATCACGATATAAGGAAATATAAATAACAACTTTATTATTGCCTCTAGGGCATATTTCCTTCAGCTACCTCTGTTATGGATGATGCTTATGATGATGCTAGTACCTTGCTTAATTATGATGTGCCACTTGGTGACTTTCTTGATAAGCAAATTGCTAGAGTTATACAACATGATGTTGTTGAATCTGATGATGAGCTTGAACTGAATCTCCTGAAACACTTGCTAGAACTAGTCCCCCTAGATATGAATTGCCTAAGGTACCGGAAGGTTATGTTATGAGTGAGGATACAACTAGAGATATTCTTGCTTGCAGAGACAGAAATGATCTAGAGAAATTATTATGCAAGTGTAAAGAAAAGTCTCTGAATGCTAGAATGAAATGTGATCCTAAGTTTGCTACTTCACCTATCTTTATTGATGATAAGGATTATGAATTCTTTGTCGACCCAGAGTTAATTACTTTGGTTGAATCTGATCCTTTCCATGGTTATGAAACTAAAACTATTGTGGCACATCTTACTAAGTTGAATGACATAGCCACCCTTTTTACTCATGATGAGAAAACTCGCTATTACTTTATTCTCAAATTATTTCCTTTCTCATTAAAGGGTGATGCTAAATCTTGGTACAATACTCTTGCTCCTGGTTGTGTGCGTAGTCCCTAGGATATGATTTGTTACTTCTCCAAAAAATATTTTCCTGCTCATAAGAAACAAGCTGCCTTACAGGAAATATCTAACTTTGTGCAAATTAAAGAAGAGAGTCTCCCACAAGCTTGGGGGAGGCTTTTCCAATTACTTAATGCTTTGCCTGATCATCCTCTTAATAAAAATGAAATACTTGATATCTTCTATAATGGACTAAATGATGCTTCTAGGGATTTCCTAGATAGTTGTGCTGGATGTGTTTTCAGGGAACAAACTGTTGGACAAGCTGAAGAATTATTGAATAACATATTGAAAAATTATGATGATTGGACTATGCCTGAACCACCGCCTAAACCCACTCCGAAGAAAAGGGGTATATTATATCTCAGTCCCGAAGATATGCAAGAGGCAAACAAATCTATGAAGGAAAAAGGTATTAAAGCTGAGGATGTTAAAAATTTACCTCCTATTGAAGAAATACATGGGCTTAATACACCACCACTGCCTAAGGTGGTAGAGATAAATTCTCTTATGAAGTTCAATGATAATGAAAATCCTCACAATATGCATCCTAGGCAATGCCTGTATGAGTTTGAAAACTACATTAGGAAATAAGATCACTTCAATGCAAATGTTATGAAACAATTGAAATATAATTCTGATACGATTGCTCTCTTGAGTGACTTGTTATTTAGAATATCAAATGATGTTAGAGGTGTTGGGAAGCATGCTTCTACGGTTCAAACTCAATTAGAGCAAGTTGCTAAATCTCAAAGAGAATTGCTTGATGAAATGAATCATAATGTGCATGACTTTGCTGTTAGAGTTGCAACTAGAGGAGGTAAAATGACTCAGGAACCACTTTATCCTGAGGGACACCCTAAAAGAATTGAACAAGATTCACAAAGAGCTAATACTAGTGCACCTAGTCCTTCTAGGAAGAAAAAGAAAAAGAAAAATGATAGGACTTTGCACACTTATAGTGAACCTAAAACAGAGAAATCTGCTGATAATGATAATGAAATTTCTATCTCTGATGCTAAAACTCAATCTGGAAATGAACACTCACCTACTAATAATGAAAAAGATAATGGTGAGGTTTATGAAGACTCTCAACCAACCAATGAAAAAGAATCGGATAATGATGTTGAGATAGAACCACCTATTGATCTTGATAACCCACAACCTAAGAATAAAAGATATGACAAAAGAGACTTTGTTGCTAGAAAACACGGTAAAGAAAGAGAACCATGGGTTCAAAAACCTATACCTTTTCCACCCAAGTCAACTAAAAAGAATGATGATGAAGAATTTGAACGCTTTGCTGAAATGATGAGGCCAGTCTTTTTGCGTACTCGCTTGACTGATATCTTGAAAATGCCTCCTTATGCAAAATATATGAAAGACATCATCACAAATAAGAGAAAAATACCGGAAGCTGAAATCTCCACTATGCTTGCTAATTATACTTTCAAAGATGGAGTACCTAAAAAACTTGGAGATCTGGGAATACGAGCTATACCTTGCTCTATCAAAAAGAATTATGTGAAAACTGCTTTGTGTGATTTAGGAGCTGGTGTTAGTGTTATGCCTTTCTCTTTATATAAAAGACTTGACTTGAATAAACTCACACCTACTGAAATATCTTTGCAAATGGCTGACAAATTAACTGCCATACCTATCGGTATCTGTGAGGATGTGGTCGTCGTTGTTTCTAATGTTACTATTTTGACTGGCTTTGTTATACTTGAGATGCCCGAGGACGACAACATGTCGATTATCCTTGGTAGACCCTTCTTGAACACCGCAGGGGCTGTTATTGATTGCAATAAAAGCAAGCTCACTTTTCATATTAATGGCAATGAGCATACAGTGCACTTTCTGAAGAAACAATTCCAAGTGAACGGTATTAATGTTATTGAAAAATCTCCGACCATCACTATTGGAAGTTTTCAAATACCTCTACCTAGTGTCAAAAATAAATATGAAATACTTACTGTTGGGGAAATGCATATCCCCATTGAGGTAACTTGGTGATTTACGAAAGTTCTTCGGTTTCATGCTAATCGAAAGTGGTTGTTAATAAGACTTGATCAACCTTATTAATGGATCATTTTTGAACGGTATGAAGTTGATGAATTTAGTAAGCACTAATTTCTATCCCTACTTTTTGTTTTATATTTTTATTAGTTAAATAAAATAAAATGCCATGTTTTGTCTATTTTCTGAATTTCCCGTGCAATAAAAAATGACCCAAAAATAAAAGTTCTCAGAATGCCCTGAAAATTTAATACGTTTTTTTCTGAATATTTGAGAATTTTTGGCGCAATAAACATCATAGGGAGGTGCAGGAGGTGGGCACAACCCACCTGGGCGTGCCAGCACCCCCAGGCGCGCCCTGGTGGGTTGTGGTCCCCACGTGGGCCCCCTCACTTACCTCTTCATACCACATCATCACCTACCTCCAGAAAAAAATAATCCCCATTGCTCTCTCTCCCGTGTTCTTGAGCTCAAACCCGCGGATTTCGATCTCTTTGCTCGAAGATCCATTTCCGAATCTGTTTCGGGGGATTGTTGCTTGGTATGTGACTCCAGTATCTGTCCAATTAGTTTTTGTTTTTGTGGTTTATACTTTGAATAATTAGCTACTCTTGGTGCTGCTGTAGATGTGCTTGCATGTTGAATTCTTAGTGTTCTAAGTAGTTTGAATACTTGCTATGGCTTCTATGTATCCCTCTGAGTAGTTGCTATCAATCTTACAAAGTTTTGTTGACAAATTTTTGTCACTCCAAAATTTTTATTTTCAGAAAATTGTATGCGGACATGAATATCTTCAGGAAGTTTGGCTCTAAGAAGAACTCCAAGGGTGTTATTGGGGAGTCTTCTGACAGTGATCTCCATCCTCGAAGGTTGGCGGAGGTGCGGCCATGCGAATGGCCGCACACCCTGTTCCTGCAAGAGGCTGGAATTCTTGAGGAGTTCATGCAATATATTGCTAATGCCGGCCTCACCAACTTCATCGCAGATGAGTGTGACCAGCACCACATCCTCACAAACATCTTTGTTCAGAGCTTTACTTTCTTGCCAAGAAATAATCCTCCTAAAGTGAGCTTTGATTTATATGCTAAAAACCATCAGATACCCCTTACTGAGTTTTGTGACATATGCATGATCTCGTCAGATGGGAGCTTGGCTGAGCCTAGGCGGGCCGAGTTTGAGGCCTTTTATCGCACTCTGACAGTGGGTGATGAGAGAGGAGTGTCAGCCATCACTGCCGCTAGCTTAGATTTTCCCGCTGTTCGTTACTTTGCACTTTTTATTACCAAATGCTTGCTTGCTAGGGAGAAGGTGGGTGCACTTAGTTCACCAGACCTTGCTGTTTTACGTCGTGCACTGGAGGGCGACAACACACATAGCTTGGGAGCTATCGTGGCTCGTCGCCTCCGTCTTAATAAATCTCAGGGCAAAATACATGGTGGGATTTATGCTACTTGTTTGGCAGCTCACTTCGAGGTTGAGATACGCCCTCATGATTTCCCTCTAACCAAAGTTTACCTAGACCATGCAGCCATGGATCACCACCATTTTACCGATATCGAATCTCCTCACATCCCTATTCTGTATAACCTGGTTTTTAGTGCGAGGACTCGTGATGTTATTCCATTGCCTGCTCCTCCTTTGTTTGATCCTGTTGGTAGGGGCGGATACTGGATTATGCCTGCAGACATCATCACCTACTGGAATGCTCACGCCGCTGCAGAGGCTGCGGAGGAGCCTCAACAGTGGTGTCACATCCCTAGTTCTGGTAATGCCTAGTGCTAGCCTCTGGTGTTCCATCATGTTTATTTTTCTCAGAAATGTGGAAATGTGGATGACAGAACCCCCAGCACCCCCTTAACCCAACTAGGGTTTACTAAAATCTTTTCCAATGAACCTGAAATGCCCTTCTAAAATGTTCATCATCTTTTCCTTGGTCTAGAACCTCTGACAAAAAGGATGCACACTTTTCTAGGACATCATAAGGTCACTGGATTAAATCATATGTTATTTGCATTTGGACACTTAACTGCTATAAAATATTTAAATGTCCAAATAATCATAAACCAAAATGTTTCCTGTTGGATATATTCTATACAGTGGGCATGAGTAGTTTGATGATTTTTGAAAGTGCCCTAGTATTTTTAATAAAGCCCCAACAGTTGCAGAATTTAGAGAACGAAAAACAATTGGGAGAGAGAGAGAGAGAAGTGTTTAGTTGTAGCCCACCTGGCACAACCACCTGGCCCAGCACAGGAGGCCCAACCCACAAGGGCATCCTTGTCTTCTACCCCTGCCAGAAGGCAAAGGCGAACCAGAGCACGACGCCGGCCGTGCCAGCTCCTGCTTCGTGCTGGCGAGCTCCCCTTCATTCCAACAGCGCCTGGAGAACGCGCTAGCCCCTCTCGCTTTCCCCTCCTCTCTCTGGACCTCCCTCGAGCTCATCCCCTCCTCTGCTCCCTCCCTTCTCTCTGTTCATGAGCGCCCGAGAACGCCGACTAGCACCACCGCGTCCACCGCCTCCCCCTCGCTTCTTCGACCATGTCCAGAGCTCCACGACTACACAAGGCCCCTCGACGACGAAGCAGGAAATACCGGAGGCACCGTAGCGACGCCATCACCGTCTTCTCCACCACCGGTCACCGGACCTCCCCATCATCGATTCGCTGGCTCCCGTCCGCCCCCGAGCGTGCTGACCAACAACTCCGCCTCTCTGTGAGCTCATGAATCTTTCCCCGCTAGCGCCTCTATCGATTTCTTCCTCTAACCCGCCTAGCCGTCGTGGCCATGAGCCTATTACCGCCGGCCATGGTGCCCCCGTGGCCATAGATGCCTTAGCTCGCGCCTGAGCACGCCCTCGGGATCGCGATGTTCCCAGGAGCCGAAAGCACCCATCAGTTCGTAGCAGCACCATAGCATCATCTTCGTCGGTGCCTGAGCTCCGGCCGCCGCCTCGCTTGCCGCAGTTGCCGCTACCGGCCACCCCAGCCGCAACCGCAACCACCACTGGATGCGCCGCGTCGTGGCCATTCCAACGAGACCAGCCGCACGTCCTCCTGATGCTGGAGTTAGCCGGACGGTGAACACCGCCATGCTCCGGTTATAGCCGGCACTAACCCGCTGACGTGGCACCATCATTAGGGCCTAATTACTAGTTAGTTAACCCCCTGGCCCACTGACCACTGGGCCCCAGCCGTGTTAACTGATAGTTAGGTTTTAACTAAATCCTGTTAGCCACTGTGTGACTGACATGTAGGCCCTAGCTGTCAGGATTGACCTGGGCTGACGCTGTTGACTAGCTGACGTCAGCATGACGCACTGATGACGCATTAATCATTTTCCTGGATTATTTCTACTTCTAAATGATTTGGAAATTCCAGAAAATGTTTAGAACTTCTAAAAATCATAGAAAATAATCTATAACTCCAAATGCAAAATGTTATATATGAAAAATGATCAGAAAAATCCAATATATCCATTTGTACTAGTTTCGTGCATGTTTAAACTAGTTAACTTGCCGTTTAGTGCAAAACATGATAAAGCACTATTTAAGATCACAAATGAGTTTGGGGTTGAACCTTTGGTTCAAAATGGCTCAAACCCATCTGGTTGTAGTTGCATTGACCCAACACACTCATATTGCCATGTCATGATCATGCATCATTGTTGCATCGCATTGATTGTGTTCTTCCTTGTTTGATGGTATTTGTCCCCTCTTGGTAGACGTGGTTCCGACGGCGAGTTCGATGACACCGATGAAGAACTATACTATCTTCAGAAGTGCCAAGCAAGCAAAACCCCCTTGCTCATTCCGATATAATCCCACTCTCTCACTTCTGCTCTCTTTTACTGCATTAGGACAACAACGCTTCAACTGTTACATGCTGCGGTAGTTGAACCCCTTTTCCTCTGCATGACCTGTCATTGCCCCAGTAAATAGATGAAACCCACTAGCATGAGTAGGAGTTGTTTGAGCCCTGATGTGCCTACTCATTCATGCTTGTTTGTCATGCCTGCTACTGCTTAGAGTTGAGTCAGGTCTGATTCATCGGGGATAAATTGGAATGGTGATGAACATGTCCTACTGTGTGTGAACATGATTTGGTAAAGGTAGCAGTGAGAGGCCATGTAGGAGTACATGGTGGGTTGTCTCATTGAAACCGTCCTCAGGAACTGAGTTCTGTGTTTGTGATCCATGAACAGCTACTACCACACATTAGGCTCCGGGCACTCCAAGCCCTCTCGACATATTAATCAACCTGACCTCGGTCCAGGAGTTGGAACTAGTTTCTGGTGGTTGTAAGATATGTATTGAGGGCCGTGCGTAGCGCTGACCCTAGGGGTGGGCTATGATGCAGCACAGACACGAGGCACTGTGTACCGGGACGCCCGTTTGGTGCCTCGGGAACCCATCTCTCTGTGAGCGAAACCCCAGCCGGATCTCCTTGCGAATGGAACCCGAATAGGCGATAAACCTGGACTAAAGACTTGTGTGGTTAGTCAGGTCGTGGCCGACACCCTCGCCAGGCTTCCACTTGAAGGTTGCCAAGATACATGACATGTACATGGCAGTAAGTGGCGAGAGCGTGTGTGAAGAAGTACACCCCTGCAGGTTTAACATCATCTATTCGAATAGCCGTGTCCGCGGTAAATGACTTCTGGGTTGCCTGTACAGTTCATAGACAAGTGAAAGTGGATACTCTAAAATGCGCAAGATAAGCGTGAGTGCTATGGATGGAGTTCTCGTAGGGAGACGGGAGCGGATCCATAGTGGTGTATTGATTGGTGCATATGTGGACTCGTGTGCGCCACCTCAAAAGAGTTACTTGTAGTCGTAGTTCAGGATAGCCACCGAGTCAAAGCTGGCTTGCTGCAATTAAACTCCACCACCCCCTTTGTAGATAATGATGCATATGTAGTTAGTTCTGATGTAAGTCTTGCTAGGTACATTTGTACTCACGTTTGCTTTATTTATGTTTTGAAGAGAGACTTCAGTCTCGCTAGTAGTTCCGTCTGGACTTCGACGTTTAGCTTAATACCTCAGCTATGATCTTGTGCCCTCGGCAGGATCTGGTAGATAGTCAGGCTTCTCAGCCTTTTTCATTTGTAGATGTCTGTGCTCAAACATGTTAAGCTTCCGCATGTGCTATTGCTTGTATGACTTGAATGCTGGGTCATGAGACCCATGTTTGTAATATCTGACTCTTCGGAGTCTTATGAATAAATACTTTGAGTCGTAGAGTTTTGTTGTGATGCCACGTTGTATTTACACATATCGAGGATATTGTGTGTATGATTGAAATGCTTGGTATGTGTGGGATCCGGCAACCTAGTTGTCTATCCTTGGTAGCCTTTCTTATGGGGAAATGTAGTCTAGTGCTTCCACTGAGCCATGGTAGTCTGCTACAGCCCAGTTTACCAGAGTCCTGTTAGCCCAGTTGCTACTGGTCCAGAACACTTAGACTGGCCAACATGTGTGCTTCTTCATTCTTGTGTCTGTCCCTTTGGGGAAATGTCACACGTTGTTCCTTTAAGTCCTTGTAGCTTGCTACGACTTGGGTTCATACGTTGATGACTGACACATTCGTTGCTGGGTCATGTATGCCTGTCCCTGTAAGTTAGTGCCACTTTGGGTTTACGACTAGTCATGTCAGCACAGGTTCTCTGTTATATGGATGCCAGCGACACTATCATATATGTGAGCCAAAAGGCGCAAACGGTCTCGGGCCAGGTGAGGTGGCACCCGTGGGAATACCGTGCGTGAGGCCGCAAAGTGATATGATGTGTTACATGCTAGATCGGTGTGACTTATGATCAGGGTTCTAACAGCTTTGCTATCAGAGCCTGACTGCCTGTAGGATTGCCAAGCCAAACTAGTCGAAGTTGAGTCTAGAAATGCTTTATTTATATAAGGGAATTGATTATGGAAGGGAACATAAGGCTCTTTTTACTTCTTTACTTCATGCCCTTCTAATCTGAGTCATCCTATCTTTCCTACGGGGTTAAGGAACTAGGCTTTCTCTTCTTTCTATCAGGTTCATGTGTTACTAATCTGTAGACCCATAGGATTGATGGATTCAAGCCTTGGTTCAGCCTCTAGTACCTCCGTGTGTTAACAATTGGTCCCAGAACCTTCATATTGTGATGTTGAGTGGTTATGCCACCATTTTTGCAGGATGTCTCAAATATTTTTGAGCATTTACAGCCGTTTTGCTGTCTGAGTCATCCCAGGTTTCTAAAACAGTCCGATGCATTTGCAAATTCCTTCTTTCCATTCCCGATGTTCCTTTGGGCTAGAATAACCACAGTAACTAGTGCGTTGAGGTACTCTGTTACCTTGACATATATGTTGGAGTTATTATTACGACCCTTGGTTTATTAGAGTGCCACCTAGTAATCTAGCCATGTTTTGTGTTCCCAGTGTGATGATTCTGGCCATTATTATCGAAAGCATCCCGTGATGCAATTTGGTTAGTAGGCATTCTATTCCTGGGTTCTTGAACCCGAGTTTCACCCTAGTTACTTCGGGTTGATAGTGTTTGCTCGTTCCTTTAGGTTATTAGTAACCTTTGCGATAGTCCTCAAGGTCCGTGGTATTTCCATCCTCCAATACCATGAACTGCTTATGGCAGAAGTTCCTCGTTTAACCAAAAAAATCACAACAAGAGTGCTCTTGATGAGTTCTCCATTATATATTGTGACTCTGTCAATCCTACTTCTCTGCATGGATTATCCGGAAGAAACATTTTGAACTTGGTTCGACATACTAATCTATGCATCCACAACTCAGAAAATCATACGTTCCTTTGAGTTGTCCCTTTTCAATTGCATTCTGACCCTAGTGTAGTAATTGATAGTACGGAGTCATGTGCATTGGTGTTCATCTATGCTGGTCTGTCAAGTCATTCTATTCTGGAATGACTAGGAGAAAGAAAACTCCAATACCTCATCCATATCCAGGATTGGGTCAAAGTAGTTGTGCTCTACAAATCAAAACACCAATCCAGCTTCTGTTTTGTTCTACCATGGAGTATGACCCCCTTTATGTTAGGATTGTCATGAGAATTGCACCACCACTTATGAATTCTTGGTTTAGTGATACTCTTCGCCATCATTGTTCATTCCTCGGTTTCCATGTTATTGTAACCGGAATACCGACAAGTGAATTGCGATGTGTGAAATCAATACTCCTAGCAACCTTGTTGCTTGGGAGTTAATGGAAGATAATTTCATTCTTAGCGTGCTGGTTATTGAATCATCATCATAAGATTGATCGTGCTACCTAGTTCATATTTCCTGGTGCAGTCTTCGATCGAAGAGTTAGGATTGTGTCAATCCCTCGCTTACTCAATCACATCCTCTTGCCTCGGAAGCAAGATCGAGCTTAATGAGATATCGGTGGTTCATGATGTTCCAGATATTTTCTCGGAAGTATTACCAGGTTGTCACCTGACCACTATGTTGAGTTCATGATCATGTTGGTTTTGCTCCAAACCACCCATTCTCCAAGATTCTGTGTTGGATACCCTGAACTAGTCGGTTGAGCTAAACAACAACTTGGGGGGGGGGGGTTGGAAGATAAAGCTTTATCCGACTTAGTTCATTCCAAAGGTATATCTTTTCTGTGTGTGTGTGTGTGTGTGTGTGTGTGTTGAAGAAAGATGATATCTCCATCGATTGGTCCTCGGGATCGGTTGTTGGATCTATTGCCTTGTCAAAACTTTGACTTGAGTATGGGATATCGTCAAGTCAAATCAGAACCAATGATGTTCGTAATGTTGTCTTACTTGTGGTTGATCCCTCGAGCATACACCATTACATCTTTTGGTCTGACCAATGCTATCACCCTGTTCACATAATTGTGGAATTCCATCTCCATTGGAATTTTGATAAATTGTTGTTGAGCCCATCAGCAACATTCTTATCTTCTCCATGACTCGTGTTGAATGTTAAAGCTAGCATTGGAAACTTTGTAAGCATTGCCTTCATGTTCCGCTCATGAGGTATACGTTTGGATGAAAGGAGTGACTTCCTCTAATTCAAGTGCATTTGATGTAAGTTGCCGCCGTGAATTTGAGAAAGCTTGTTTTTGCTTCCTTTGGAATCATCCCAAGTTAGTCAACATATGTGCGAAGTACTCTATGGTTTGATAGGTTGGCTGCCTCCATTCTATATGTGTTTCCTAGCACACCAAGCCACTGAATGACTTGTTCAGGGAGAAGAAGTTCCTTCTTAAGAGCATGCCTTATGCAAGGACTTTGTTATCCTTGATGACAGTTCCCCACCTGAACTCGGTAGTGTTTTTATTATAAGACTACTACGTGGTCATGCTTGTCTGGGACAACATGTTCACATGTGTTAGCAGAACCAGCTCATGTTTTGGAGCTTACTACCATAGTCCATTTCCCAAGAATCTCGCAACGCCATCTCATCGATTTTTGTTGCAAGCTTCCATTTTCTTCTAGACTCGATGAGTCTGGAATATCCTGTTACCAACCAGATCTGAATCTCAGGCATATATGATGGTTGGAACTTTTCCGAGATCTATGA
Organism: Triticum dicoccoides; assembly: GCF_002162155.2. Classification (NCBI taxonomy): domain Eukaryota; kingdom Viridiplantae; phylum Streptophyta; class Magnoliopsida; order Poales; family Poaceae; genus Triticum; species Triticum dicoccoides. Next base: position 339,940,440 of record NC_041384.1, read on the forward strand.
TGTAGGTCTCGACAAGGTTGATGTTCTGGCCGACACACCTAGCCGGAAGATCTATCATTGTAGTATCTTGATTGAGCTATTTGACCATCTTCTCCATGAGGATTTAGTGCAACTTATTCTAGAAGTTGTTCCTCAGGGGTCCTTGTGCCCTCGGTTTCTTCGATTATGCTAGAACCATTCAAACAGTGGAATCACTCTCGTCTGTTGAGTTTCTCCCCAGTTACTAGAATCACTCCCAGCATTTGTATTTTGTTCCCAGCTTGCACCGCCCTTGTGCCATCCCCTATGGACTACCTTTCTCAGTAATTTCTGATTAGGATCATCTTTAAAGTTGTCCTACCACAGATTCCATCCATTTCCGATGATAAGCAAAATCATCCATTGCGTTGTCTTCAACAAGGTAGTCCACATCATTCATTCTAGTCCGGGTATGCCATCCTTTCGTACTTCCCCAAACGACTGTTGGTGAACTGCCTTAGGCTGGTATAGAGAATTTTGTTGATCTCTGAATCAAAAGTAATTCTTTTTGCCACTTAAGGAAATAACTCTACTAGTCACCTCCTCTAAGGTGTCTTGTTATGGTATCATGGCAACTCAAATCCTCGCTACATTGACAACTGTGCACCACCTCGTTAAGCATGAAATTGTTGTCTACCCAGTGAACCTTGGTCATCTGCTTCACTCCATTCCTTTGGATGTGTGCTTTGTGTCTCAGCTCGAGAGATGTTGCTATGTCTCATTCCGTGAGTTGATCCTGAGTTGTTTGATCTTCGAGAAGATCGACCCTTCTAGAGTTTTCCCTTTCCTCTCGCTCTCATGTTAGTTGGATTCTCAGAGCAAGACATCGAGACAAAGATGGTGATCGTATCAATGTTCTTATGAAGTACAACCTGGATCATGAAGGTTGTGTTAGTTATGTGTTCCCCTTCCATCTTACCCTATGCTTGAATCTCGGGACAAGATTCTTGTTTAGTGGGGGTGAGTTGTCACATCCCTAGTTCTGGTAATGCCTAGTGCTAGCCTCTGGTGTTGCATCATGTTTATTTTTCTCAGAAATTTGGAAATGGGGATGACAGAACCCGCAGCACCCCCTTAACCCAACTAGGGTTTACTAAAATCTTTTCCAATGAACCTGAAATGCCCTTCTAAAATGTTCATCATCTTTTCCTTGGTCTAGAACCTCTGACAAAAATGATGCACACTTTTCTAGGAGATCATAAAGTCAATGGATTAAATGATATGTTATTTACATTTGGACATTTAAATGCTACAAAATATTTAAATGTCCAAATAATCATAGACCAAATGTTTCCTGTTGGATATATTATATAAAGTGGGCATGAGTAGTTTGATGATTTTTGAAAGTGCCCTGGTATTTTTAATAAAGCCCCAACAGTTGCAGAATTTAGAGAACGGAAAACAAATGGGAGAGAGAGAGAGAGAAGTGTTTAGCTCTAGCCCACCTGGCACAGCACAGGAGGCCCAGCCCACAAGGACATCCTTGTCTTCTACCCCTGCCACAAGGTAGAGGCGAACCAGAGCACGACGCAGGCCGTCCCAGCTCCTGCTTCACGCTGGCGAGCTCCCCTTCATCCCAATAGCACCTGGAGAACGCGCTGGCCCCTCCTCTCTCTGGACCTCCCTCGAGCTCATCCCCTCCTCTGCTCCCTCCCTTCTCTCTGTTCGTGAGCGCCCAAGAACGCCGACGAGCACCGCCGCGTCCACTGCCTCCCCCTCGCTTCTTCAACCGTGTCCAGAGGTCCACGATGACGCAAGGTACTCGACGACGAAGCAGGCGATCCCGGAGGCACAGCGACGCCATCGTCGTCTTCTCCACCACCGATCACCGGACCTCCCCATCATCGATTCGCCGGCTCCCGGACGCCGCCGAGCATGCTGACCCACTACTCCGCCTCTCTATGAGCTCACGAATATTTCCTCGCTAGCGCCGCTATTGATTTCGTCCTCTAACCCACCTAGCCGTCGTGATCGTGAGCCTATTGCCGCCGGCCATGGCGCCGCCGTGGCCATATATGCCTTAGCTCGCGCCTGAGCATGCCCTTGGGATCACGATGTTCCTAGGAGCCGAAAGCACCCATCGGTTCGTCTGTAGCTACACCATAGCATCGTCTTCGTCGGTGCCTGAACTCCGGCCGCCGCCTCGCTCAC
>NC_041384.1:339945937-340038925 GCF_002162155.2 Triticum dicoccoides
GTTTCCTGTCATATCTTGCATTTTGCATCCCGCATCGCATCCCGCATAGCATATCTTCATTTCATCATATTGCTTGGTCTTGCACGTGGTTGATTGTATCCTTGTTGCTTGTTTGTCTTGTTTGGGTAGAGCCGGGAGACGAGTTCGCTATCGAGGAGCCCATTGAGTTTGCTTTTGAGGATCCCGTCAACTCTGACAACTGTGCAGGCAAGATGATCATACCCTCGAAATCACTACTATCTTTGCTATGCTAGTTTGCTTGCTCTTTTGCTTTGCCAATGCTACGATGCCTACCACTTGCTTGCAAGCCTCCCAAATTTCCATGTCAAACCTCTAACCCACCATTGTCCTAGCAAACCGTTGATTGGCTATGTTACCGCTTTGCTCAGACCCTCTTATAGCGTTGCTAGTTGTAGGTGAAGATTGGAGGCCGTTCCTTGATGGAACATTTATTTACTTGTTGGGATATCATTATATTGCTAAGTTATCTTAATGCATCTATATACTTGGTAAAGGGTGGAAGGCTCAGCCTCTCGCCTAGTGTTTTGTTCCACTCTTGCTGCCCTAGTTTCCGTCATATCGGTGTTATGTTCCCGGATTTTGCGTTCCTCACGCGGTTGGGTTATAATGGGAACCCCTTGACAGTCCGCCTTGAATAAAACTTCTCCAGCAATGCCCAACCTTGGTTTTACCATTTTCCACCTAGCCTTTTCCCTTGGGTTTCGCGGACTCAAGGGTCATCTTATTTTAACCCCCCGGGCCAGTGCTCCTGTGAGTGTTGGTCCAACCTAGAGCACCGTGCGGGGCCGTCCCTTGGCAACTTGGGTTACGTTGGCTCCCGTACGCTTAGCTTATCTAGTGTGCCCTGAGAACGAGATATGTGCAGCTCCTATCGGGATTTGTCGGCACAGCGGGCGGTGTTGCTGGACTTGTTTTACCATTGTCGGAGTTGTCTTGAATTACCGAGATACCGAGTCTGATCGGAACGTCTTGGGAGGAGGTCTATTCCTTCGTTGACCGTGAGAGCTTGTCATGGGCTAAGTTGGGACTCCCCTGCAGGGATTGAACTTTCGAAAGCCATGCCCGCGGTTATGGGCAGATGGGAATTTGTTAATGTCCGGTTGTAGATAACTTGAACCTTAACTTAATTAAAATGATCAACTGAGTGTGTTACCATGATGGCCTCTTCTCGGTGGAGTCCGGGAAGTGGACACGGTGTTGGAGTAATGTTTGCGCAGGTTGCTCTCTAGTTCCTCGCTCGTGCTTTGCCTCCTCTTCTCGCTCTCTTTTGCGAATAAGTTAGCCACCATATTTGCTAGTCGCTTGCTGCAGCTCCACTCTTATTTTACCTTGCCATTCCTATAAGCTTAAATAGTCTTGATCGCGAGGGTGCGAGATTGCCGAGTCCCTGTGGCTCACAGATTACTATTACACCAGATGCAGGGCCTGATGATTCCGCTCCAGGAGACACGTATGAGCTCAAGTGGGAGGTCGACGAAGACTCTCAACGATACTACGTTTCCTTTCCCGATGATCAGTAGTGGTGCCCAGTTGGGGGTGATTGGGACCGTGTCGCGTGTTGGGTTCTCTTTTATTTTGGCGCCGTAGTCGGGCCATGAGTGTTTGGATGACGTAATGTTATTTATGTTCTCGATTGACGTGGTGAGTGTAAGCCAACTATGTTATCTCCCCTTTATTATTCATATTACATGGGATGTTGTGAAGATTGCCTAACTTGCGACATATGCCTTAAATGCGATTATGTCTCTAAGTCGTGCCTCGACACGTAGGAGCTATAGTCGCATTGAGGGTGTTATAAGTTGGTATCAGAGCCTTCCCCAACCTTAGGAGCCCCATTGCTTGATCGTTTTTAGTGGCCGAGTTGTGTCTAGAAAAATGTTTTGAGTCATTTAGGAATTATATATCGGAGAGTTTAGGAATTCTTTTTACTTCCCAGTCTCCTCATCGCTCTGGTAAGGCTTCCTGACGTAGAGTTTTGACTCTTCTCTTCTCAAATTTCACTAATTTTTTTAGGATCACGCGGGTATCTTGGAATCGTTCCGATGGTTTTATGATGAGAACATTGTCTTGGTGCCTCCTGTCAGGGGTTTAGTGGAAGTGTCCCGGGGAGTTGAGCTCTGAGGTGTTGTCATCATAATTTTATCGTTGCAGTTCTGGAATACCTGAGTTTACTACGCCGACATCGAAAATCTCTTTTATGCAGTTCGTTGGTGAGATAACCTCGATGCCACCCAGTACTGGGGGGGGGGGGAGTTCGGGAGTATCGCCATAACTTGTATAACGGATGCTTTTCGAAGGTGGAGGTAGATGGTTTCCGAAGTTTTCTCGGTTATGTGTTGAAGGATGGATACAGCTGGATGTAGGATTTGCTAGTTTGGGTGAGATATTATGCTTCCTCTGTATCCCCAACACCTGATTGCATAACCGGAAAGGTTCGGGAGTTTCATAGGTGGGAATTCTAGTAGCTCTAGTTTTTCTTCCACGGATATTGGTTTGAGATTGGGATTTCTTACCGATTATTCATTCTTGATCCATACCTTGTTGATTTATTTCTCTACCTTAATTCTACGTGGCTTCTCAATTTATGGATATGTGACCATTTCAAGAGGAATGCATTCGTTCATTTTGTTCAGATATGAAGACTATATGTTGCAATTTTCATTCCGTTGGATTCAGCTTCAATATTTATCTGTCAATGTGCTAATGGTGGTCAACCTCTTCAGGATGGCTCCTCCAACGCGCACGACTCCGAATCCTGATCCGCCACCACCTCCACCTCCTCCGGAGGCATGGCAAGTTGTGATGGCTGCAACCAATGCAAACACACAGCTGATCATGCAAATTCTTCAAGAGCGCAATCAAGGCAGTCAAGGGAATCAAGGCAGCAATCAGAGTCACTTTGCTACACTCAACCAGTTCCTTGCTAATGGGCCAAAGACTTTCAGCAATTGTGTTGAGGCAACCGATGCCGACGATTGGCTTGTGGATCTGTGCAAGCATTTCGAGTGCAGTAACATCTGGCCTGAGGACTTTGTTAAGTTCGCTTCCTTCCAACTCAAATATCAAGCTGCAGAATGGTTCCAGCAGTACAAGGACTCCATAGGTGGACGTGTTATCACTTGGGATGATTTCCGTCGAGATTTCCGAGCTCATCATATTCCGCAGAGCGTGGTTGAAAGCAAGCGTGAGGAATTCTGCAATCTGAAGCAAGGCTCTTTGTCTGTCTATGACTACAACAAGTTCTTTCAGAAGCTCGCCCGCTTTGCCAAGCAGGACGTCCCTGATGAGAAGAACATGATATACCAGTTCAGGGGTGGTCTCAGAGAAGAAATTCAGCTAGCTCTTGTCCTCTTCGAGCTCTTGAGATACGATGAGTTCTACAACATGGCACTGAAGCAAGAGGCTGCTCAGTTGAGGTGTGATGCTTCCAAGAAGCGAGTCAGAGATGTTACTCCTTCTTCCTCTACTCAAGTGGCCAAGCAGCAGAAGTATTGACTTCCTCCTCCTCCGTTCCGTCAGCCGTACAAAGGTGGCAGTGGTTCTTACCACCCACCCAACCCTGGCTTTCAGAACAAGACTTCGTCTCAAGCTCCAAGATCGAGTGCTCCGTATCACCGTCCGCTTTCAGAGGTCACGTGCAACAAGTGCCAACAGAAGGGTCACTATGCAAACAAGTGTTTCAACTAGAGGCGTCTTCCTCCTCCTCCTCCTGTCAGATCGGCAAGTACAGCTGTGGTCAAGCATAACCCCAAGCATGCCAAGGTCAATTTGATGAATGCAGCTCAGGCAGAGGACTCGTCAGATGTGATCATGGGTAACTTTCCAGTTAACTCTCGCCTAGTGTTTTGTTCCACTCTTGCTGCCCTAGTTTCCGTCATATCGGTGTTATGTTCCCGGATTTTGCGTTCCTCACGCGGTTGGGTTATAATGGGAACCCCTTGACAGTCTGCCTTGAATAAAACTTCTCCAGCAATGCCCAACCTTGGTTTTACCATTTGCCACCTAGCCTTTTCCCTTGGGTTTCACGGACTCAAGGGTCATCTTATTTTAACCCCCCCGGGCCAGTGCTCCTCTGAGTGTTGGTCCAACCTAGAGCACCGTGCGGGGCCGTCCCTTGGCAACTTGGGTTACGTTGGCTCCCGTACGCTTAGCTTATCTGGTGTGCCCTGAGAACGAGATATGTGCAGCTCCTATCGGGATTTGTCGGCACAGCGGGCGGTGTTTCTGGACTTGTTTTACCATTGTCGGAGTTGTCTTGAATTACCGAGATACCGAGTCTGATCGGAACATCTTGGGAGGAGGTCTATTCCTTCGTTGACCGTGAGAGCTTGTCATGGGCTAAGTTGGGACTCCCCTGCAGGGATTGAACTTTCGAAAGCCGTGCCCGCGGTTATGGGCAGATGGGAATTTGTTAATGTTCGGTTGTAGATAACTTGAACCTTAACTTAATTAAAATGAATCAACTGAGTGTGTTACCGTGATGGCCTCTTCTCGGCGGAGTCCGGGAAGTGGACACGGTGTTGGAGTAATGTTTGCGCAGGTTACTCTCTAGTTCCTCGCTCGTGCTTTGCCTCCTCTTCTCGCTCTCTTTTGCGAATAAGTTAGCCACCATATTTGCTAGTCGCTTGCTGCAGCTCCACTCTTATTTTACCTTGCCATTCCTATAAGCTTAAATAGTCTTGATCGCGAGGGTGCGAGATTGCCGAGTCCCTGTGGCTCACAGATTACTATTACACCAGATGCAGGGCCTGATGATTCCGCTCCAGGAGACGCATATGAGCTCAAGTGGGAGTTCGACGAAGACTCTCAATGATACTACGTTTCCTTTCCCGATGATCAGTAGTGGTGCCCAGTTGGGGGTGAATGGGACTGTGTCACATGTTCGGTTCTCTTTTATTTTGGCGCCGTAGTCGGGCCATGAGTGTTTGGATGATGTAATGTTATTTATGTTCTTGATTGACGTGGCGAGTGTAAGCCAACTATGTTATCTCCCCTTTATTATTCATATTACATGGGATGTTGTGAAGATTGCCTAAATTGCGACATATGCCTTCAATGCGATTATGTCTCTAAGTCGTGCCTCGACACGTAGGAGCTATAGTCGCATCGAGGGTGTTATAAGAGACTTGTGTTGTTAGTCAGGTTGTGGCCGACACCCTCGCCTAGCTTCCGCTTGAAGGTTGCCAAGATACATGACGTGTGCATGGCGATAAGTGGCGAGAGCGTGTGTGAAGAAGTACACCCCTGCAGGGTTAACATCATCTATTCGAATAGCCGTGTCCGCGGTAAAGGACTTGTGGGTTGCCTGTATAGTTCATAGACAAGTGAAAGTGGATACTCTAAAATGCGCAAGATAAGCGTGAGTGCTATGGATGGCATTCTCATAGGGAGACGGGAGCGGATCCATAGTGGTGTATTGATTGGTGAATATGTGGACTCGTGTGCGCCACCTCAAAAGAGTTACTTGCAGTCGTAGTTCAGGATAGCCACCAAGTCAAAGCTGGCTTGCTGCAATTAAACTCCACCACCCCCTTTGTTGATAATGATGCATATGTAGTTAGTTCTGATGTAAGTCTTGGTGGGTACATTTGTACTCACGTTTGCTTTATTTATGTTTTGCAGAGGGACTTCAGTCTCGCTAGTAGTTCCGTGTGTACTTTGACGTTTAGCTTAATACCTCAGCTATGATCTTGTGCCCTTGGCAGGATCTGGTAGATAGTCAGGCTTCTCAGCCTTTTTCATTTGTAGATGTCTGTGCTCAAACATGTTAAGCTTCCGCATGTGCTATTGCTTGTATGACTTGAATGCTGGGTCATGAGACCCATGTTTGTAATATCTGACTATTCGGAGTCTTATGAATAAATACTTTGAGTCGTAGAGTTTTGTTGTGATGCCACATTGTATTTACACATATCGAGCATATTGTGTGTATGATTGAAATGCTTGGTATGTGTGGGATCCGACAACCTAGTTGTCTATCCTTGGTAGCCTCTCTTATGGGGAAATGTAGTCTAGTGCTTCCACTGAGCCATGGTAGTCTGCTACACCCCAGTTTACCGAAGTCCTGTTAGCCCAGTTGCTACTGGTCCGGAACACTTAGACTGGCCAACATGTGTCCTACTTCGTTCTTGTATCTGTCCCTTTGGGGAAATGTCACACGTTGTTCCTTTAAGTCCTTGTAGCTTGCTACGACTTGGGTTCATACGTTGATGACCGACACGTTCGTTGCTGGGTCATGTATGCCTGTCGTTGTAAGTTAGTGCCACTTTGAGTTTACGACTAGTCATGTCGGCCCGGGTTCTCTGTTATATGAATGACAGCGACACTATCATATACGTGAGCCAAAAGGCGCAAACGGTCCCGGGCCAGGTAAGGTGGCACCTGTGGGAATACCGTGCATGAGGCTGCAAAGTGATATGATGTGTTACATGCTAGATCGGTGTGACTTAGGATCAGGGTTCTGACAGATTTGGTATCAGAGCCTGACTGCTTGTAGGATTGCCAAGCTAAACTGGTCAAAGTTGAGTATAGAAATGCTTTAGTTATATAAGGGAATTGATTGTGGAAGGGAACATAAGGCTCTTTTTACTTCTTTACCTCATGCCCTTCTGATCCGAGTCATCCTATCTTTCCTACGGGGTTAAGGAACTAGGCTTTCTCTTCTTTCTATCAGGTTCACGTGTTACTAATCTGTAGACCCATAGGATTGATGGATTCAAGCTTTAGTTCAGTCTCTAGTACCTCCGTGTGTTAACAATTGGTCCCAGAACCTTCATATTGTGATGTTGAGTGGTTATGCCACCATTTTTGTAGGATGTCTCAAATATTTTTGAGCATTTACAGCCCTTATGCTATTCGAGTCATCCCAGGTTTCTAAAACAGTCCGATGCATTACCAAAATCCTTCTTTCCGTTCCGGATGTTCCTTTGGGCCATAATAACCACACTAACTAGTGCGTTGAGGTACTCTGTTGCCTTGACATATATGTTGGAGTTATTATTATGACCCTAGGTGTCTTAGAGTGCCACCTAGTAATCTAGCCATGTTTTGTGTTCCCAGTGTGATGATTCTGGCCATTATTCTCGAAAGCATCCCGTGATGCAATTGGTTAGTAGGCATTCTATTCCTGGGTTCTTGAACCCGAGTTTCACCCTAGTTACTTCGGGTTGATAGTGTTTGCTCGTTCCTTTAGGTTATTAGTAACCTTTGCGATAGTCCTCAAGGTCCGTGGTATTTCCATCCTCCAATACCATGAACTTCTTATGGCAGAAGTTCCTCGTTGAACCAAAAAAATCAAAACAAGAGTGCTCTTGATGAGTTCTCCATTATATATTGCGACTCTGCCAATTCTACCTCTCCGCATGGATTATCTGGAAGAAACCTGTTGAACTTGGTTCGACATACTAATCTATGCATCCACAACTCAGAAAATAATACGTTCCTTTGAGTTGTCCCTTTTCAATTGCATTCTGACCCTTGCGTAGCAATTGATAGTACGGAGTCGTGTGCATTTGTGTTCATCAATGCTTATTATCCTTGTGGTCCGTCAAGTCATTCTATTCTGGAATGACTAGGAGAAAACAAACTCCAGTACCTCATCCATATCCAGGATTGGGTCAAAGTAGTTGTGCTCTGCAGATCAAAACGCCAATCCAGCTTTTGTTCTGTTCTACCATGGAGTATTACCCCCTTTATGTCAGGATTGTCATGAGAATTGCACCACCTCTTATGAATTCTTGGCTTAGTTATACTCTTAGTCATCATTGTTCATTCCTCGGTTTCCATGGTATTGTAACCGGAATACCGACAAGTGAATTGTGATGTGTGAAATCAATACTCCTAGCAACCTTATTGCTTGGGAGTTAATGGAAGATAATTTCATTCTTAGCGTGCTGGTTATTGAATCATCATCATAAGATTGATCGTGCTACCTAGTTCATATTTCCTGGTGCAGTCTTCGATCGAAGAGTTAGGATTGTGTCAATCCCTTGCTTACTCAATCACATCCTCTTGCCGCGGAAGCAAGATCGAGCTTTATGACATATCGGTGCTTCGTGATGTTCCGAATATTTTCTCGGAAGTATTACCAGGTTGTCACCTGACCGCTATGTTGAGTTCGTGATCATGTTGGTTTTCCTCCAAACCACCCATTCTCCAAGATTCTGTGTTGGATACCCTGAACTAGTCGGTTGAGCTAAACAACAACTTGGGGGGTTGGAAGATAAAGCTTTATCTGACTTAGTTCATTCCAAAGGTATATATTTTGTGTGTGTGTGTGTGTGTGTGTATGTGTGTGTGTGTTGAAGAAAGATGATATCTCCATCGGTTGGTCCTCGTGATCGGTTGTTGGATCTATTGCCTTGTCAAAACTTTGACTTGAGTATGGGCTATCGTCAAGTCAAATCAGAACCAATGATGTTCGTAATGTTGGCTTACTCGTGGTTGTTCCCTCGAGCATACACCATTACATCTTTTGGTCTGACCAATGCTATCACCCTGTACACATAATTGTGGAATTCCATCTCCATTGGAATTTTGATAAATTGTTGTTGAGCCCATCGGCAACATTCTTATCTTTTCCATGACTCGTGTTGAATGTTAAAGCTAGCATTGGAAACTTTGTAAGCATTGCCTTCATGTTCCGCTCATGAGGTATACGTTTGGATGAAAGGAGTGACTTCCTCTAATTCAAGTGCATTTGATATAAGTTGCCGCCATGAATTCGAGAAAGCTTGTTTTTTCTTCCTCTGGAATCATCCCAAGTTAGTCACGCATATGTGCGAAGTACTCTATGGTTTGATAGGTTGGCCGCCTCCATTCTATATGTGTTTCCTAGCACACCAAGCCACTGAATGACTTGTTCAGGGAGAAGAAGTTCCTTCTTAAGAGCATGCCTTATGCAAGGACTTTGTTATCCTTGATGACGGTTCCCCACCTGAACTCGGTAGTGTTTTTATTATAAGACTACTACATGGTCATGCTTGTCTGGGACAACATGTTCACATGTGTCAGCAGAACCAGCTCATCTTTTGGAGCTTACTACCATAGTCCATTTCCCAAGAATCTCGCAACGCCATCTCATCGATTTGTGTTGCAAACTTCCATTTTTTTCTAGACTCGATGAGTCTGGAATATCTGTTACCAACCAGATCTGAATCTCAGGCATATATGATGGTTGGAACTTTTCTGAGATCTATGATGTAGGTCTCGACAAGGTTGATGTTCTGGCCGACACACATAGCCGGAGGATCTATCATTGTAGTATCTTGATTGAGCTATTTGACCATCTTCTCCATGAGGATTTAGTGCAACTTATTCTAGAAGTTGTTCCTCAGGGGTCCTTGTGCCCTCGGTTTCTTCGATTATGCTAGAACCATTCAAACAGTGGAATCACTCTCGTCTGTTGAGTTTCTCCCCAATTACTAGAATCACTCCCAGCATTTGTATTTTGTTCCCAGCTTGCACCGCCCTTGTGCCATCCCCTATGGACTACCTTTCTCAGTAATTTCTGATTAGGATCATCTTTAAAGTTGTCCTACCACAGATTCCATCCATTTCCGATGATAAGCAAAATCATCCATTGCGTTGTCTTCAACAAGGTAGTCCACATCATTCATTCTAGTCCGGGTATGCCATCCTTTCGTACTTCCCCAAACGACTGTTGGTGAACTGCCTTGGGCTGGTATAGAGAATTTTGTTGATCTCTGAATCAAAAGTAATTCTTTTTGCCACTTAAGGAAATAACTCTACCAGTCACCTCCTCTAAGGTGTCTTGTTATGGTATCATGGCAACTCAAATCCTCGCTACATTGACAACTGTGCACCACCTCGTTAAGCATGAAATTGTTGTCTACCCAGTGAACCTTGGTCATCTGCTTCACTCCATTCCTTTGGATGTGTGCTTTGTGTCTCAGCTCGAGAGATGTTGCTATGTCTCATTCCGTGAGTTGATCCTGAGTTGTTCGATCTTCGAGAAGATCGACCCTTCTAGAGTTTTCCCTTTCCTCTCGCTCTCATGTTAGTTGGATTCTCAGAGCAAGACATCGAGACAAAGATGGTGATCGTATCAATGTTCTTATGAAGTACAACCTGGATCGTGAAGGTTGTGTTAGTTATGTGTTCCCCTTCCATCTTACCCTATGCTTGAATCTCGGGACAAGATTCTTGTTTAGTGGGGGTGAGTTGTCACATCCCTAGTTCTGGTAATGCCTAGTGCTAGCCTCTGGTGTTGCATCATGTTTATTTTTCTCAGAAATTTGGAAATGGGGATGACAGAACCCGCAGCACCCCCTTAACCCAACTAGGGTTTACTAAAATCTTTTCCAATGAACCTGAAATGCCCTTCTAAAATGTTCATCATCTTTTCCTTGGTCTAGAACCTCTGACAAAAATGATGCACACTTTTCTAGGAGATCATAAAGTCAATGGATTAAATGATATGTTATTTACATTTGGACATTTAAATGCTACAAAATATTTAAATGTCCAAATAATCATAGACCAAATGTTTCTTGTTGGATATATTCTATAAAGTGGGCATGAGTAGTTTGATGATTTTTGAAAGTGCCCTGGTATTTTTAATAAAGCCCCAACAGTTACAGAATTTAGAGAACGGAAAACAAATGGGAGAGAGAGAGAGAGAGAGAAGTGTTTAGCTCTAGCCCACCTGGCACAGCACAGGAGGCCCAGCCCACAAGGACATCCTTGTCTTCTACCCCTGCCACAAGGTAGAGGCGAACCAGAGCACGACGTAGGCCGTCCCAGCTCCTGCTTCGCGCTGGCGAGCTCCCCTTCATCCCAATAGCACCTGGAGAACGCGCTGGCCCCTCCTCTCTCTGGACCTCCCTCGAGCTCATCCCCTCCTCCGCTCCCTCCCTTCTCTCTGTTCGTGAGCGCCCAAGAACGCTGACGAGCACCGCCGCGTCCACTGCCTCCCCCTCGCTTCTTCAACCGTGTCCAGAGGTCCACGATGACGCAAGGTACTCGACGATGAAGCAGGCGATCCCGGAGGCACAGCGACGCCATCGTCGTCTTCTCCACCACCGATCACCGGACCGCCCCGTCATCGATTCGCCGGCTCCCGGACGCCGCCGAGCGTGCTGACCCACTACTCCGCCTCTCTGTGAGCTCACGAATCTTTCCTCGCTAGCGCCGCTATTGATTTCGTCCTCTAACCCACCTAGCCGTCGTGACCGTGAGCCTGTTGCCGCCGGCCATGGCGCCGCCATGGCCATATATGCCTTAGCTCGCGCCTGAGCATGCCCTTGGGATCACGATGTTCCTAGGAGCCGAAAGCACCCATCGGTTCGTCTGTAGCTACACCATAGCATCGTCTTCGTCGGTGCCTGAACTCCGGCCGCCGCCTCGCTCACCGCAGTTGATGCTACCGGCCACCCCAGCCGCAACCACAGCCACTGCTTGACGCGCCGCGTCGCGGCCGTTCCAACGAGACCAGCCGCACGTCCTCCCGACGCCGGAGTTGGACGGACGGCGAACGCCTCCGTGCTTCGGTTATCGCTGCACTAACCCGCTGACGTAGCACAATCATTAGGGCCTAATTACTAGTTAGTTAACCCCCCTGACCTACTGACCGCTGGGCCCCAGCCGTGTTAAGTGATAGTTAGGTTTTAACTAAATCCTGATAGCCACTGTGTGACTGACATGTAGGCCCCAGCCATCAGGTTTGACCTAGGATGACGCTGTTGACTAGCTGACGTCAGCATGATGCACTGATGACGCATTAATCATTTTCCTGGATTATTTCTAATTCTAAATGATATGGAAATTCCATAAAATGTTTAGAACTTCTAAAAATCATAGAAAATAATCTATAACTCCAAATGCAAAGTGTTATATATGAAAAATGATCAGAAAAATCCAATCTATCCATCTGTACTGGTTTCATGCATGTTTAAAGAAGTTAACTTGCTGTTTAGAGTGAAACATGATAAAGCACTATTTAAGATCACAAATGAGTTTGGGGTTGAACCTTTGGTTCAAAATTGCTCAAACCCATATGGTTGTAGTTGCATTATCCCAACACACTCATATTGCCATGTCATGATCATGCATCATATTGTTGCATTGTACTGATTGGGTTGTTCCTTGCTTGCTGGTATTTGTCCCCTCTCGGTAGACATGGTTCCGACGATGAGTTCGATGACATCGATGAAGAACTATACTATCTTCAGAAGTGCCAGGCAAGAAAAACCCCCTTGTTCATTCCGATACAATCCCACTCTCTCGCTTCTGCTCTCTTTTACTACATTAGGACAACAACGCTTCAACTGTTACATGCTGCGGTAGTTGAACCCCTTTTCCTTTGCATGACATGTCATTGCCACAGTAAATAGATGAAACCCACTAGAATGAGTAGGAGTTCTTTGAGCCCTCATGTGCCTACTCATTCATGCTAGTTTGTCATGCCTGCTACTGCTTAGAGTTGAGTCAGGTCTGATTCATCGGGGATGAATTGGAATGGTGATGAACATGTCCTACTGTGTGTGAGCTAAGTGTGTGAACACGATTTGGCTTTCGAGATCGTAGATCATGTTTACCTCCGCGTCTCTCCAAAGAAAGGTACTCGTCGCTTCGGTGTTAAAGGGAAGCTTGCCCCTAGATACATGGGACCTTTCAAGATTGTCAGCAAGAGAGGCGATCTCGCCTATCAACTCGAGCTTCCTTCAAACTTTGCAAATGTTCATGACGTGTTCCATGTCTCTCAGCTTCGATAGTGCTTCAAGACTCCTGACCGCACTGTCAACTTCGAGGACATTGAGCCCCAAGAAGATCTCTCCTATCGTGAGCACCCAGTTGCTATTCTTGAAGAGACGGAACACAAGACTCGCAACAAGTCAATCAAATTCCTCAAAGTCAAGTGGTCACACCATTCCGACCGTGAAGCTACCTGGGAACGCAAGGATCACCTCCGTTCTGAATACCCGGCGTTCTTTCAGTCCTAGATCTCGGGACGAGATCCTTTCGTAGTGGTGGAGTGTTGTAACACCCCGGATATGATTTACCCAATATGTACTCCAACTCTTGCCATTTCCGGCCTTAAGTTATTTTATTTTCTCGGGTTCGAGTTCTTTCTCTCCTTGTGTTGTTATCATTGTCACGCATCTCATACCATGTCATCATGAGCATTGCATTTGCATACGTGTTCATCTCATGCATCTGAGCATTTTCCCCATTGTCCGTTTTGCATTCCGGCGCTTCGTTCTCCTCTGGTGGTCATTTCTACCTTTCTTTCATGTGTGGGGATTAAACATTTCTGTATTGGACCGAGACTTGCCAAGCGGCCTTGGTTTACTACCGGTAGACCGCCTGTCAAGTTTCGTACCATTTGGACTTTGTTTGATGCTCCAACGGTTAACCGAGGGACCGAAAAGGCCTCGTGTCTGTTGCAGCCCAACAACCCTCCAATTTGGCCCAAAACCCACCAAAACCTTCTCCATCATCTAGAGTGTTCGATCACGATCGTGTGGCCGAAAACTGCACCTCATTTGGACTCTCCTAGCTCCCTCTACCTCTATATAAAGACCCCTCCTCCAAATTCGCGGATCCCCTCTCCGAAACCCTAGATTCATTCACCGCCGCCGCCGGACGTGTCCGGACGGAGCCGGACAACGTCCTCCCACCACCGCCTCCCAACCACGTTCCGCCACGTGGCGGGGAGCCGCCCGTTCCGCCGCCGCCCGGGGAGCCCGCATCTGGCCCCCGCGGCCCGAATCGGCGCGCCGCCGCCCGCCGTCGTCCCCTTCCTCCGCGCCGCCCATGAACCTCGCCGCCTCCGCCTCTCGTCCGCGTCGTCGGCGAACTCTGCCCCATGCTAGACTGGTGCCCGCGCCTCGCCCACCGCACCGAGCCGCTGCGGCCATCGCCGCCCTGCGGCTTCCTCCACTTTGCCGTGCCGTCCACCGCCTCCTCCGGCCACAAGTATAGGGGATCACAATAGTTTTTGAGGGTAGAGTATTCAACCCAAATTTATTGATTCAACACAAGGGGAGCCAAAGAATATTCTCAAGTATTAGCAGCTGAGTTGTCAATTCAACCACACCTGGAAACTTAATATCTGCAGCAAAGTATTTAGTAGCAAAGTAATTTGATAGTAGTGGTAACGATAGCAAAAGTAACGGTAGCAAATGTAATGTTTTTGGTACTTTGTAGTGATGATAACAATATCAACGGAAAAGTAAATAAGCGAAGAACAATATATGGAAAGCTTGTAGGCAACGGATAGGTGATATAGAATTATGCCAGATGCGGTTCATCATGTAACAGTCATAACCTAGGGTGACACAGAACTAGCTCCAATTCATCAATGTAATGTAGGCATGTATTCCGAATATAGTCATACGTGCTTATGGAAAAGAACTTGCATGACATCTTTTGTCCTACCCTCCCGTGGCAGCGGGGTCCTAGCGAAAACTAAGGGATATTAAGGCCTCCTTTTAATAGAGTACCGGACCAAAGCATTAACACATAGTGAATACATGAACTCCTCAAACTACGGTCATCACCGAAAGTGGTCCCAATTATTGTCACTTTGGGGTTGCCGGATCATAACACATAGTAGGTGACTCTAGACTTGCAAGATAGGATCAAGAACTCACATATATTCATGAAAACATAATAGGTTCAGATCTAAAATCATGGCACTCGGGCCCTAGTGACAAGCATTAAGCATAGCAATGTCATAGCAACATCAATCTCAGAACATAGTGGATACTAGGGATCAAACCCTAACAAAACTAACTCGATTACATGATAAATCTCATCCAACCCATCACCGTCTAGCAATCCTACGATGGAATTACTCACGCACGGCGGTGAGCATCATGAAATTGGTGATGGAGGATGGTTGATGATGACGATGACGATGGCGACAAATTCCCCTCTCCAGAGCCCCGAACGGACTCCAGATCAGCCCTCCCGAGAGAGTTTAGGGCTTGGCGGCGGCTCCGTATCGTAAAACACGATGAATCTTTCTCCCTGACTTTTTTCTCTCCGAACACGAATATATAGAGTTGGAGTTGAGGTCGAAGGAGCTTCAGGGGCCCACGAGGTAGGGGGGCGCGCCCAGGTGGGCAGGCGCGCCCCCACCCTCGTGGCTAGGGTGTGGGCCCCCTGGTCTTGATCTTTTGCCAGTATTTTTTATTATTTCCAAAAATAGTCTCCATGAAGTTTCAGGTCATTCCGAGAACTTTTGTTTCCGCACATAAATAACACCATGGCAATTCTGCTGAAAACAACGTCAGTCCGGGTTAGTTCCATTCAAATCATGCAAGTTAGAGTCCAAAACAAGGGCAAAAGTGTTTGGAAAAGTAGATACGACGGATACGTATCATTTGTCTATGTATTCACACATGTACTAAATTTCTGGTTAATACAATTCTAGCATGAATAATAAACATTTATCACGATATAAGGAAATATAAATAACAACTTTATTATTGCCTCTAGGGCATATTTCCTTCAGCTACCTCTGTTATGGATGATGCTTATGATGATGCTAGTACCTTGCTTAATTATGATGTGCCACTTGGTGACTTTCTTGATAAACAAATTGCTAGAGTTATACAACATGATGTTGTTGAATCTGATGATGAGCTTGAACTGAATCTCCTGAAACACTTGCTAGAACTAGTCCCCCTAGATATGAATTGCCTAAGGTACCGGAAGGTTATGTTATGAGTGAGGAGACAACTAGAGATATTCTTGCTTGCAGAGATAGAAATGATCTAGAGAAATTATTATGCAAGTGTAAAGAAAAGTCTCTGAATGCTAGAATGAAATGTGATCCTAAGTTTGCTACTTCACCTATCTTTATTGATGATAAGGATTATGAATTCTTTGTCGACCCAGAGTTAATTACTTTGGTTGAATCTGATCCTTTCCATGGTTATGAAACTAAAACTATTGTGGCACATCTTACTAAGTTGAATGACATAGCCACCCTTTTTACTCATGATGAGAAAACTCGCTATTACTTTATTCTCAAATTATTTCCTTTCTCATTAAAGGGTGATGCTAAATCTTGGTACAATACTCTTGCTCCTGGTTGTGTGCGTAGTCCCTAGGATATGATTTGTTACTTCTCCAAAAAATATTTTCCTGCTCATAAGAAACAAGCTGCCTTACAGGAAATATCTAACTTTGTGCAAATTAAAGAAGAGAGTCTCCCACAAGCTTGGGGGAGGCTTTTCCAATTACTTAATGCTTTGCCTGATCATCCTCCTAATAAAAATGAACTACTTGATATCTTCTATAATGGACTAAATGATGCTTCTAGGGATTTCCAAGATAGTTGTGCTGGATGTGTTTTTAGGGAACAAACTATTGGACAAGCTGAAGAATTATTGAATAACATATTGAAAAATTATGATGATTGGACTATGCCTGAACCACCGCCTAAACCCACTCCGAAGAAGAGGGGTATATTATATCTCAGTCCCGAAGATATGCAAGAGGCAAACAAATCTATGAAGGAAAAAGGTATTAAAGCTGAGGATGTTAAAAATTTACCTCCTATTGAAGAAATACATGGGCTTAATACACCACCACTGCCTAAGGTGGTAGAGATAAATTCTCTTATGAAGTTCAATGATAATGAAAATCCTCACAATATGCATCCTAGGCAATGCCTATATGAGTTTGAAAACTACATTAGGAAATAAGATCACTTCAATGCAAATGTTATGAAACAATTGAAATATAATTCTGATACGATTGCTCTCTTGAGTGACTTGTTATTTATAATATCAAATGATGTTAGAGGTGTTGGGAAGCATGCTTCTACGGTTCAAACTCAATTAGAGCAAGTTGCTAAATCTCAAAGAGAATTGCTTGATGAAATGAATCATAATGTGCATGACTTTGCTGTTAGAGTTGCAACTCGAGGAGGTAAAATGACTCAGGAACCACTTTATCCTGAGGGACACCCTAAAAGAATTGAACAAGATTCACAAAGAGCTAATACTAGTGCACCTAGTCCTTCTAGGAAGAAAAAGAAAAATAAAAATGATAGGACTTTGCACACATATAGTGAACCTAAAACAGAGAAATCTGCTGATAATGATAATGAAATTTCTATCTCTAATGCTAAAACTCAATCTGGAAATGAACACTCACCTACTAATAATGAAAAAGATAATGGTGAGGTTTATGAAGACTCTCAACCAACCAATGAAAAAGAATCGGATAATGATGTTGAGATAGAACCACCTATTGATCTTGATAACCCACAACCTAAGAATAAAAGATATGACAAAAGAGACTTTGTTGCTAGAAAACACGGTAAAGAAAGAGAACCATGGGTTCAAAAACCTATACCTTTTCCACCCAAGTCAACTAAAAAGAATGATGATGAAGAATTTGAACGCTTTGCTGAAATGATGAGGCCAGTCTTTTTGCGTACTCGCTTGACTGATATCTTGAAAATGCCTCCTTATGCAAAATATATGAAAGACATCATCACAAATAAGAGAAAAATACCGGAAGCTGAAATCTCCACTATGCTTGCTAATTATACTTTCAAAGATGGAGTACCTAAAAAACTTGGAGATCTGGGAATACGAACTATACCTTGCTCTATCAAAAAGAATTATGTGAAAACTGCTTTGTGTGATTTAGGAGCTGGTGTTAGTGTTATGCCTTTCTCTTTATATAAAAGACTTGACTTGAATAAACTCACACCTACTGAAATATCTTTGCAAATGGCTGACAAATTAACTGCCATACCTATCGGTATCTGTGAGGATGTGGTCGTCGTTGTTTCTAATGTTACTATTTTGACTGGCTTTGTTATACTTGAGATGCCCGAGGACGACAACATGTCGATTATCCTTGGTAGACCCTTCTTGAACACCGCAGGGGCTGTTATTGATTGCAATAAAAGCAAGCTCACTTTTCATATTAATGGCAATGAGCATACAGTGCACTTTCTGAAGAAACAATTCCAAGTGAACGGTATTAATGTTATTGAAAAATCTCCGACCATCACTATTGGAAGTTTTCAAATACCTCTACCTAGTGTCAAAAATAAATATGAAATACTTACTGTTGGGGAAATGCATATCCCCATTGAGGTAACTTGGTGATTTATGAAAGTTCTTCGGTTTCATGCTAATCGAAAGTGGTTGTTAATAAGACTTGATCAACCTTATTAATGGATCATTTTTGAACGGTATGAAGTTGATGAATTTAGTAAGCACTAATTTCTATCCCTACTTTTTGTTTTATATTTTTATTAGGTAAATAAAATAAAATGCCATGTTTTGTCTATTTTCTGAATTTCCCGTGCAATAAAAAATGACCAAAAATAAAAGTTCTCAGAATGCCCTGAAAATTTAATACGATTTTTTCTGAATATTTGAGAATTTTTGGCGCAATAAACATCAGAGGGAGGTGCAGGAGGTGGGCACAACCCACCTGGGCGTGCCAGCACCCCCAGGCGCGCCCTGGTGGGTTGTGGTCCCCACGTGGGCCCCCTCACTTACCTCTTCATACCACATCATCACCTACCTCCAGAAAAAAATAATCCCCATTGCTCTCTCTCCCGTGTTCTTGAGCTCAAACCCGCGGATTTCGATCTCTTTGCTCGAAGATCCATTTCCGAATCTGTTTCGGGGGATTGTTGCTTGGTATGTGACTCCAGTATCTGTCCAATTAGTTTTTGTTTTTGTGGTTTATACTTTGAATAATTAGCTACTCTTGGTGCTGCTGTAGATGTGCTTGCATGTTGAATTCTTAGTGTTCTAAGTAGTTTGAATACTTGCTATGGCTTCTATGTATCCCTCTGAGTAGTTGCTATCAATATTACAAAGTTTTGTTGACAAATTTTTGTCACTCCAAAATTTTTATTTTCAGAAAATTGTACGCGGACATGAATATCTTCAGGAAGTTTGGCTCTAAGAAGAACTCCAAGGGTGTTATTGGGGAGTCTTATGACAGTGATCTCCACCCTCGGAGGTTGGCGGAGGTGCGGCCGTGCAAATGGCCGCACACCCTGTTCCTGCAAGAGGCTGGAATTCTTGAGGAGTTCATGCAATATATTGCTAATGCCGGCCTCACCAACTTCATCGCAGATGAGTGTGCCAGCACCACATCCTCACAAACATCTTTGTTCAGAGCTTTACTTTCTTGCCAAGAAATAATCCTCCTAAAGTGAGCTTTGATTTATATGCTAAAAACCATCAGATACCCCTTACTGAGTTTTGTGACATATGCATGATCCCGTAAGATGGGAGCTTGGCTGAGCCTAGGCGGGCCGAGTTTGAGGCCTTTTATCGCACTCTGACAGTGGGTGATGAGAGAGGAGTGTCAGCCATCACTGCCGCTAGCTTAGATTTTCCCGGTGTTCGTTACTTTGCACCTTTTATTACCAAATGCTTGCTTGCTAGGGAGAAGGTGGGTGCACTTAGTTCACCAGACATTGCTGTTTTACGTCGTGCACTGGAGGGCGACAACACACATAGCTTGGGAGCTATCGTGGCTCGTCGCCTCCGTCTTAATAAATCTCAGGGCAAAATACATGGTGGGATTTATGCTACTTGTTTGGCAGCTCACTTCGAGGTTGAGATACGCCCTCATGATTTCCCTCTGACCAAAGTTTACCTAGACCATGCAGCCATGGATCACCACCATTTTACCGATATCGAATCTCCTCACATCCCTATTCTGTATAACCTGGTTTTTAGTGCGAGGACTCGTGATGTTATTCCATTGCCTGCTCCTCCTTTGTTTGATCCTGTTGGTAGGGGCGGATACTGGATTATGCCTGCAGACATCATCACCTACTGGAATGCTCACGCCGCTGCAGAGGCTGCGGAGGAGCCTCAACAGTGGTGTCACATCCCTAGTTCTGGTAATGCCTAGTGCTAGCCTCTGGTGTTCCATCATGTTTATTTTTCTCAGAAATGTGGAAATGTGGATGACAGAACCCCCAGCACCCCTTAACCCAACTAGGGTTTACTAAAATCTTTTCCAATGAACCTGAAATGCCCTTCTAAAATGTTCATCATCTTTTCCTTGGTCTAGAACCTCTGACAAAAAGGATGCACACTTTTCTAGGACATCATAAGGTCACTGGATTAAATCATATGTTATTTGCATTTGGACACTTAACTGCTATAAAATATTTAAATGTCCAAATAATCATAAACCAAAATGTTTCCTGTTGGATATATTCTATACAGTGGGCATGAGTAGTTTGATGATTTTTGAAAGTGCCCTAGTATTTTTAATAAAGCCCCAACAGTTGCAGAATTTAGAGAACGAAAAACAATTGGGAGAGAGAGAGACAGAAGTGTTTAGTTGTAGCCCACCTGGCACAACCACCTGGCCCAGCACAGGAGGCCCAACCCACAAGGGCATCCTTGTCTTCTACCCCTGCCAGAAGGCAAAGGCGAACCAGAGCACGACGCCGGCCGTGCCAGCTCCTGCTTCGTGCTGGCGAGCTCCCCTTCATTACAACAGCGCCTGGAGAACGCGCTAGCCCCTCTCGCTTTCCCCTCCTCTCTCTGGACCTCCCTTGAGCTCATCCCCTCCTCTGCTCCCTCCCTTCTCTCTGTTCATGAGCGCCCCAGAACGCCGACTAGCACCACCGCGTCCACCGCCTCCCCCTCACTTCTCCGACCATGTCCAGAGCTCCACGACTACACAAGGCCCCTCGACGACGAAGCAGGAAATACCGGAGGCACCGTAGCGATGCCATCACCGTCTTCTCCACCACCGGTCACCGGACCTCCCCATCATCGATTCGCTGGCTCCCGTCCGCCCCCGAGCATGCTGACCAACAACTCCGCCTCTCTGTGAGCTCATGAATCTTTCCCTGCTAGCGCCTCTATCGATTTCTTCCTCTAACCCGCCTAGCCGTCATGGCCATGAGCCTATTGCCGCCGGCCACGGTGCCCCCGTGGCCATAGATGCCTTAGCTCGCGCCTGAGCACGTCCTCGGGATCGCGATGTTCCCAGGAGCCGAAAGCACCCATCAGTTCGTAGCAGCACCATAGCATCATCTTCGTCGGTGCCTGAGCTCCGGCCGCCGCCTCGCTTGCCGCAGTTGCCGCTACCGGCCACCCCAGCCGCAACCGCAACCACCACTGGATGCGCCGCGTCGTGGCCGTTCCAACGAGACCAGCCGCACGTCCTCCTGACGCCGGAGTTGGCCGGACGGTGAACACCGCCGTGCTCCGGTTATAGCCGGCACTAACCCGCTGACGTGGCACCATCATTAGGGCCTAATTACTAGTTAGTTAACCCCCTGGCCCACTGACCACTGGGCCCCAGCCGTGTTAACTAATAGTTAGGTTTTAACTAAATCCTGTTAGCCACTGTGTGACTGACATGTAGGCCCTAGCTGTCAGGATTGACCTGGGCTGACGCTGTTGACTAGCTGACGTCAGCATGACGCACTGATGACGCATTAATCATTTTCCTGGATTATTTCTACTTCTAAATGATTTGGAAATTCCAGAAAATGTTTAGAACTTCTAAAAATCATAGAAAATAATCTATAACTCCAAATGCAAAATGTTATATATGAAAAATGATCAGAAAAATCCAATCTATCCATTTGTACTAGTTTCGTGCATGTTTAAACTAGTTAACTTGCCGTTTAGTGCAAAACATGATAAAGCACTATTTAAGATCACAAATGAGTTTGGGGTTGAACCTTTGGTTCAAAATGGCTCAAACCCATCTGGTTGTAGTTGCATTGGCCCAACACACTCATATTGCCATGTCATGATCATGCATCATTGTTGCATCGCATTGATTGTGTTCTTCCTTGTTTGATGGTATTTGTCCCCTCTTGGTAGACGTGGTTCCGACGGCGAGTTCGATGACACCGATGAAGAACTATACTATCTTCAGAAGTGCCAAGCAAGCAAAACCCCCTTGCTCATTCCGATATAATCCCACTCTCTCACTTCTTCTCTCTTTTACTGCATTAGGACAACAACGCTTCAACTGTTACATGCTGCGGTAGTTGAACCCCTTTTCCTCTGCATGACCTGTCATTGCCCCAGTAAATAGATGAAACCCACTAGCATGAGTAGGAGTTGTTTGCGCCCTGATGTGCCTACTCATTCATGCTTGTTTGTCATGCCTGCTACTGCTTAGAGTTGAGTCAGGTCTGATTCATCGGGGATAAATTGGAATGGTGATGAACATGTCCTACTGTGTGTGAACATGATTTGGTAAAGGTAGCAGTGAGAGGCCATGTAGGAGTACATGGTGGGTTGTCTCATTGAAACCGTCCTCAGGAACTGAGTTCTGTGTTTGTGATCCATGAACAGCTACTACCACACATTAGGCTCCGGGCACTCCAAGCCCTCTCGACTTATTAATCAACCTGACCTCGGTCCAGGAGTTGGAACTAGTTTTTGGTGGTTGTAAGATATGTATTGAGGGCCGTGCGTAGAGCTGACCCTAGGGGTGGGCTATGATGCGGCACAGACACGAGGCACTGTGTACCGGGACGCCCGTTTGGTGCCTCGGGAACCCATCTCTCTGTGAGCGAAACCCCAGCCGGATCTCCTTGCGAATGGAACCCGAATAGGCGATAAACCTGGACTAAAGACTTGTGTGGTTAGTCAGGTCGTGGCCGACACCCTCGCCAGGCTTCCACTTGAAGGTTGCCAAGATACATGACATGTACATGGCAGTAAGTGGCGAGAGCGTGTGTGAATAAGTACACCCCTGCAGGTTTAACATCATCTATTCGAATAGCCGTGTCCGCGGTAAATGACTTCTGGGTTGCCTGTACAGTTCATAGACAAGTGAAAGTGGATACTCTAAAATGCGCAAGATAAGCGTGAGTGCTATGGATGGAGTTCTCGTAGGGAGACGGGAGCGGATCCATAGTGGTGTATTGATTGGTGCATATGTGGACTCGTGTGTGCCACCTCAAAAGAGTTACTTGTAGTCGTAGTTCAGGATAGCCACCGAGTCAAAGCTGGCTTGCTGCAATTAAACTCCACCACCCCCTTTGTAGATAATGATGCATATGTAGTTAGTTCTAATGTAAGTCTTGCTGGGTACATTTGTACTCACGTTTGCTTTATTTATGTTTTGAAGAGAGACTTCAGTCTCGCTAGTAGTTCCGTGTGGACTTCGACATTTAGCTTAATACCTCAGCTATGATCTTGTGCCCTCGGCAGGATCTGGTAGATAGTCAGGCTTCTCAGCCTTTTTCATTTGTAGATGTCTGTGCTCAAACATGTTAAGCTTCAGCATGTGCTATTGCTTGTATGACTTGAATGCTGGGTCATGAGACCCATGTTTGTAATATCTGACTCTTCGTAGTCTTATGAATAAATACTTTGAGTCGTAGAGTTTTGTTGTGATGCCACGTTGTATTTACACATATCGAGGATATTGTGTGTATGATTGAAATGCTTGGTATGTGTGGGATCCGACAACCTAGTTGTCTATCCTTGGTAGCCTTTCTTATGGGGAAATGTAGTCTAGTGCTTCCACTGAGCCATGGTAGTCTGCTACAGCCCAGTTTACCAGAGTCCTGTTAGCCCAGTTGCTACTGGTCCAGAACACTTAGACTGGCCAACATGTGTGCTTCTTCATTCTTGTGTCTGTCCCTTTGGGGAAATGTCACACGTTGTTCCTTTAAGTCCTTGTAGCTTGCTACGACTTGGGTTCATACATTGATGACTGACACATTCGTTGTTGGGTCATGTATTCCTGTCCCTGTAAGTTAGTGCCACTTTGGGTTTACGACTAGTCATGTCGGCACGGGTTCTCTGTTATATGGATGCCAGCGACACTATCATATATGTGAGCCAAAAGGCGCAAACGGTCTCGGGCCAGGTAAGGTGGCACCCGTGGGAATACCGTGCGTGAGGCCGCAAAGTGATATGATGTGTTACATGCTAGATCGGTGTGACTTATGATCAGGGTTCTAACAGCTTTGCTATCAGAGCCTGACTGCCTGTAGGATTGCCAAGCCAAACTAGTCGAAGTTGAGTCTAGAAATGCTTTAGTTATATAAGGGAATTGATTATGGAAGGGAACATAAGGCTCTTTTTACTTCTTTACTTCATGCCCTTCTGATCCGAGTCATCCTATCTTTCCTACGGGGTTAAGGAACTAGGCTTTCTCTTCTTTCTATCAGGTTCACGTGTTACTAATCTGTAGACCCATAGGATTGATGGATTCAAGCCTTGGTTCAGCCTCTAGTACCTCCGTGTGTTAACAATTGGTCCCAGAACCTTCATATTGTGATGTTGAGTGGTTATGCCACCATTTTTGCAGGATGTCTCAAATATTTTTGAGCATTTGCAGCCGTTATGCTGTCCGAGTCATCCCAGGTTTCTAAAACAGTCCGATGCATTTGCAAATTCCTTCTTTCCATTCCAGATGTTCCTTTGGGCTAGAATAACCACACTAACTAGTGCGTTGAGGTACTCTGTTACCTTGACATATATGTTGGAGTTATTATTACGACCCTTGGTTTATTAGAGTGCCACCTAGTAATCTAGCCATGTTTTGTGTTCCCAGTGTGATGATTCTGGCCATTATTATCGAAAGCATCCCGTGATGCAATTTGGTTAGTAGGCATTCTATTCCTGGGTTCTTGAACCCGAGTTTCACCCTAGTTACTTCGGGTTGATAGTGTTTGCTCGTTCCTTTAGGTTATTAGTAACCTTTGCGATAGTCCCCAAGGTCCGTGGTATTTCCATCCTCCAATACCATGAACTGCTTATGGCAGAAGTTCCTCGTTTAACCAAAAAAATCACAACAAGAGTGCTCTTGATGAGTTCTCCATTATATATTGTGACTCTGTCAATCCTACTTCTCCGCATGGATTATCTGGAAGAAACATGTTGAACTTGGTTCGACATACTAATCTATGCATCCACAACTCAGAAAATCATACGTTCCTTTGAGTTGTCCCTTTTCAATTGCATTCTGACCCTAGTGTAGTAATTGATAGTACAGAGTCATGTGCATTGGTGTTGATCTATGCTGGTCCGTCAAGTCATTCTATTCTGGAATGACTAGGAGAAAGCAAACTCCAATACCTCATCCATATCCAGGATTGGGTCAAAGTAGTTGTGCTCTACAAATCAAAACACCAATCCAGCTTCTGTTTTGTTCTACCATGGAGTATGACCCCCTTTATGTTAGGAGTGTCATGAGAATTGCACCACCACTTATGAATTCTTGGTTTAGTGATACTCTTCGCCATCATTGTTCATTCCTCGGTTTCCATGTTATTGTAACCGGAATACCGACAAGTGAATTGCGATGTGTGAAATCAATACTCCTAGCAACCTTGTTGCTTGGGAGTTAATGGAAGATAATTTCATTCTTAGCGTGCTGGTTATTGAATCATCATCATAAGATTGATCGTGCTACCTAGTTCATATTTCCTGGTGCAGTCTTCGATCGAAGAGTTAGGATTGTGTCAATCCCTCGCTTACTCAATCACATCCTCTTGCCTCGGAAGCAAGATCAAGCTTAATGAGATATCGGTGGTTCATGATGTTCCAGATATTTCCTCGGAAGTATTACCAGGTTGTCACCTGACCACTATGTTGAGTTCATGATCATGTTGGTTTTGCTCCAAACCACCCATTCTCCAAGATTCTGTGTTGGATACCCTGAACTAGTCGGTTGAGCTAAACAACAACTTGGGGGGGTTGGAAGATAAAGCTTTATCCGACTTAGTTCATTCCAAAGGTATATCTTTTCTGTGTGTGTGTGTGTGTGTGTGTGTGTGTGTGTGTGTGTGTGTGTTGAAGAAAGATGATATCTCCATCGATTGGTCCTCGGGATCGGTTGTTGGATCTATTGCCTTGTCAAAACTTTGACTTGAGTATGGGATATCGTCAAGTCAAATCAGAACCAATGATGTTCGTAATGTTGTCTTACTCGTGGTTGATCCCTCGAGCATACACCATTACATCTTTTGGTCTGACCAATGCTATCACCCTGTTCACATAATTGTGGAATTCCATCTCCATTGGAATTTTGATAAATTGTTGTTGAGCCCATCAGCAACATTCTTATCTTCTCCATGACTCGTGTTGAATGTTAAAGCTAGCATTGGAAACTTTGTAAGCATTGCCTTCATGTTCCGCTCATGAGGTATACGTTTGGATGAAAGGAGTGACTTCCTCTAATTCAAGTGCATTTGATGTAAGTTGCCGCCGTGAATTTGATAAAGCTTGTTTTTGCTTCCTCTGGAATCATCCCAAGTTAGTCAACATATGTGCGAAGTACTCTATGGTTTGATAGGTTGGCTGCCTCCATTCTATATCTGTTTCCTAGCACCAAGCCACTGAATGACTTGTTCAGGGAGAAGAAGTTCCTTCTTAAGAGCATGCCTTATGCAAGGACTTTGTTATCCTTGATGACGGTTCCCCACCTGAACTCGGTAGTGTTTTTATTATAAGACTACTACGTGGTCATGCTTGTCTGGGACAACATGTTCACATGTGTTAGCAGAACCAGCTCATGTTTTGGAGCTTACTACCATAGTCCATTTCCCAAGAATCTCGCAACGCCATCTCATCGATTTGTGTTGCAAACTTCCATTTTCTTCTAGACTCGATGAGTCTGGAATATCCTGTTACCAACCAGATCTGAATCTCAGGCATATATGATGGTTGGAACTTTTCCGAGATCTATGATGTAGGTCTCGACAAGGTTGATGTTCTGGCCGACACACCTAGCCGGAAGATCTATCATTGTAGTATCTTGATTGAGCTATTTGACCATCTTCTCCATGAGGATTTAGTGCAACTTATTCTAGAAGTTGTTCCTCAGGGGTCCTTGTGCCCTCGGTTTCTTCGATTATGCTAGAACCATTCAAACAGTGGAATCACTCTCGTCTGTTGAGTTTCTCCACAGTTACTAGAATCACTCCCAGCATTTGTATTTTGTTCCCAGCTTGCACCGCCCTTGTGCCATCCCCTATGGACTACCTTTCTCAGTAATTTCTGATTAGGATCATCTTTAAAGTTGTCCTACCACAGATTCCATCCATTTCCGATGATAAGCAAAATCATCCATTGCGTTGTCTTCAACAAGGTAGTCCACATCATTCATTCTAGTCCGGGTATGCCATCCTTTCGTACTTCCCCAAACGACTGTTGGTGAACTGCCTTAGGCTGGTATAGAGAATTTTGTTGATCTCTGAATCAAAAGTAATTCTTTTTGCCACTTAAGGAAATAACTCTACCAGTCACCTCCTCTAAGGTGTCTTGTTATGGTATCATGGCAACTCAAATCCTCGCTACATTGACAACTGTGCACCACCTCGTTAAGCATGAAATTGTTGTCTACCCAGTGAACCTTGGTCATCTGCTTCACTCCATTCCTTTGGATGTGTGCTTTGTGTCTCAGCTCAAGAGATGTTGCTATGTCTCATTCCGTGAGTTGATCCTGAGTTGTTCGATCTTCGAGAAGATCGACCCTTCTAGAGTTTTCCCTTTCCTCTCGCTCTCATGTTAGTTGGATTCTCAGAGCAAGACATCGAGACAAAGATGGTGATCGTATCAATGTTCTTATGAAGTACAACCTGGATCGTGAAGGTTGTGTTAGTTATGTGTTCCCCTTCCATCTTACCCTATGCTTGAATCTCGGGACAAGATTCTTGTTTAGTGGGGGTGAGTTGTCACATCCCTAGTTCTGGTAATGCCTAGTGCTAGCCTCTGGTGTTGCATCATGTTTATTTTTCTCAGAAATTTGGAAATGGGGATGATAGAACCCGCAGCACCCCCTTAACCCAACTAGGGTTTACTAAAATCTTTTCCAATGAACCTGAAATGCCCTTCTAAAATGTTCATCATCTTTTCCTTGGTCTAGAACCTCTGACAAAAATGATGCACACTATTCTAGGAGATCATAAAGTCAATGGATTAAATGATATGTTATTTACATTTGGACATTTAAATGCTACAAAATATTTAAATGTCCAAATAATCATAGACCAAATGTTTCCTGTTGGATATATTCTATAAAGTGGGCATGAGTAGTTTGATGATTTTTGAAAGTGCCCTGGTATTTTTAATAAAGCCCCAACAGTTGCAGAATTTAGAGAACGGAAAACAAATGGGAGAGAGAGAGAGAGAGAAGTGTTTAGCTCTAGCCCACCTGGCACAGCACAGGAGGCCCAGCCCACAAGGACATCCTTGTCTTCTACCCCTGCCACAAGGTAGAGGCGAACCAGAGCACGACGCAGGCCGTCCCAGCTCCTGCTTCGCGCTGGCGAGCTCCCCTTCATCCCAATAGCACCTGGAGAACGCGCTGGCCCCTCCTCTCTCTGGACCTCCCTCGAGCTCATCCCCTCCTCTGCTCCCTCCCTTCTCTCTGTTCGTGAGCGCCCAAGAACGCCGACGAGCACCGCCGCGTCCACTGCCTCCCCCTCGCTTCTTCAACCGTGTCCAGAGGTCCACGATGACGCAAGGTACTCGACGACGAAGCAGGCGATCCCGGAGGCACAGCGACGCCATCGTCGTCTTCTCCACCACCGATCACTGGACCTCCACGTCATCGATTCGCCGGCTCCCGGACGCCGCCGAGCGTGCTGACCCACTACTCCGCCTCTCTGTGAGCTCACGAATCTTTCCTCGCTAGCGCCGCTATTGATTTCGTCCTCTAACCCACCTAGCCGTCGTGACCGTGAGCCTGTTGCCGCCGGCCATGGCGCCGCCGTGGCCATATATGCCTTAGCTCGCGCCTGAGCATGCCCTTGGGATCACGATGTTCCTAGGAGCCGAAAGCACCCATCGGTTCGTCTGTAGCTACACCATAGCATCGTCTTCGTCGGTGCCTGAACTCCGGCCGCCGCCTCGCTCACCGCAGTTGACGCTACCGGCCACCCCAGCCGCAACCACAGCCACTGCTTGACGCGCCGCGTCGCGGC
Source organism: Triticum dicoccoides (assembly GCF_002162155.2). NCBI lineage: Eukaryota > Viridiplantae > Streptophyta > Magnoliopsida > Poales > Poaceae > Triticum > Triticum dicoccoides. The sequence continues at coordinate 339,974,853 of NC_041384.1, forward strand.
CGTTCCAACGAGATCAGCCGCACGTCCTCCCGACGCCGGAGTTGGACGGACGGCGAACACCTTCGTGCTTCGGTTATCGCCGCACTAACCCGCTGACGTAGCACGATCATTAGGGCCTAATTACTAGTTAGTTAACCCCCCTGACCTACTGAGCGCTGGGCCCCAGCCGTGTTAAGTGATAGTTAGGTTTTAACTAAATCCTGTTAGCCACTGTGTGACTGACATGTAGGCCCCAACCATCAGGTTTGACCTAGGATGACGATGTTGACTAGCTGACGTCAGCATGACGCACTGATGACGCATTAATCATTTTCCTGGATTATTTCTAATTCTAAATGATATGGAAATTCCATAAAATGTTTAGAACTTCTAAAAATCATAGAAAATAATCTATAACTCCAAATGCAAAGTGTTATATATGAAAAATGATCAGAAAAATCCAATCTATCCATATGTACTGGTTTCATGCATGTTTAAAGAAGTTAACTTGCTGTTTAGAGTGAAACATGATAAAGCACTATTTAAGATCACAAATGAGTTTGGGGTTGAACCTTTGGTTCAAAATTGCTCAAACCCATATGGTTGTAGTTGCATTATCCCAACACACTCATATTGCCATGTCATGATCATGCATCATATTGTTGCATTGTACTGATTGGGTTGTTCCTTGCTTGCTGGTATTTGTCCCCTCTCGGTAGACATGGTTCCGACGATGAGTTCGATGACATCGATGAAGAACTATACTATCTTCAGAAGTGCCAGGCAAGAAAAACCCCCTTGTTCATTCCGATACAATCCCACTCTCTCGCTTCTTCTCTCTTTTACTACATTAGGACAACAACGCTTCAACTGTTACATGCTGCGGTAGTTGAACCCCTTTTCCTTTGCATGATATGTCATTGCCACAGTAAATAGATGAAATCCACTAGAATGAGTAGGAGTTGTTTGAGCCCTCATGTGCCTACTCATTCATGCTAGTTTGTCATGCCTGCTACTGCTTAGAGTTGAGTCAGGTCTGATTCATCGGGGATGAATTGGAATGGTGATGAACATGTCCTACTGTGTGTGAGCTAAGTGTGTGAACACGATTTGGTAAAGGTAGCGATGAGAGGCCATGTAGGAGTACAAGGTGGGTTGTCTCATTGAAACCGTCCTCAGGAACTGAGTTCTGTGTTTGTGATCCATGAACAGCTACTACCACACATTGGGCTCCGGGCACTCCAAGCTCTCTCGACTTATTAATCAACCTGATCTCTGTCCAGGAGTTGCAACTAGTTTCTGGTGTTTGTAGGATATGTGTTGGGGGCCGTGCATAGCACTGACCCTAGGGGTGGGCTATGATGCGGTAGAGACATGAGGCACGGTGTACCGGGACGCCTGTTTGGTGCCTCAGGAACCCTGCTCTCATCGTTTGGGGCCGTGAGCGAAACCCCGGCCAGATCTCCTTGCGGATGGAACCCGAATAGGTGATAAACCTGGACTAGAGATGTAACACCCCGGATGTAACTTTCCCAATTTGTACTCCAACTCTTGCCGTTTCCGGCGTTAAGTTATAGTTATTTTCTCGGGTTCAGGTCTTTGTCTCCGTTTGTTGTTGTCGTTGTCATGCATCTCATATCATGTCATCATGTGCAATGCATTTGCATACGTGTTCGTCTCATGCATTCGAGCATTTTCCCCGTTGTCCGTTTTGCATTCCGGCGCTTCGTTCTCCTCCGGTGGTCATTTCTAGCTTTCTTTCGTGTGTGGGGATTAAACATTTCCGGATTGGACCGAGACTTGTCATGCGGCCTTGGTTTACTACCGGTAGACCGCCTGTCAAGTTTCGTACCATTTGGACTTCGTTTGATACTCCAACGGTTAACCGAGGGACCGAAAAGGCCTCGTGTGTGTGCAGCCCAACACCCCTCCAATTTGGCCCAAAACCCACCAAACTCTGCTCCATGTCCTAGAGCGTCCGATCACGATCGCGTGACCGAAAACCGCACCTCATTTGGACTCTCCTAGCCCCCTCTACCTATAAATATGTGCTCCCCTCCCGAAATTCGCGGATGAACCCTAGCCATCTTCCTCCTCGCGCCACCGGACGTGTCCATCCCACCGCTGGACGTGTCCACCGCCGCCGCCACATCATCCCGACGAATCAGGGTCCGCCACATCAGCTGCGCCACCAGTCCGGCCCAATCAGACGCCGCCACCTCATCCCAGCCGCCTCCTCTCTCTCCTCCCCATCGCGCCGGCCCGCGGGGCCCGAGGCAGGCCCGCGCCGGCCCAGATCCGCCGCCGCCCGGCCGAGCTGCCCGAGCTGCCTGGCTCTGCTCGCCTTGCCGGATCTTCGCTGTCGCCGGCGACCGGAGCACGCCGCCGCCCGTCCTCCGCCTCGCCAGCCTCCCGAAATGCTGTTAGAAGAGGGCTACTTGAGTTAATTGTCAGATCTGTTACTCCGTTTAGCACTTTTGTCATTTTTGCCATGATTAATGTGTGCATGGTATGCCCGTGAGTTCTTCATATGTTTTGTTAAGGGTTTTGTCATCTATCCAGAGGTGCAACCCATGTATTTTTAGGATGTGTGTGGTGTCTTGTGCAAGCTTGCAAAGAGGTGCACTTGCTAATTCTGTTTTCAGGGACTTAGTGATTTTCACTAAGTCCTGGGCTTGTTTAGTTCATGATGCCATATGTTCTTGTTGTTTCCTAGTGATCCGTGCCTCTTTTGAGGATGATCAGTATGGGAGTTTTGTTAATCTTGTAGTGCTCTATCCATACATGTCTTTGTTTGAAATTATGGAGCACCCTAGCTTGAGTCAATCGAGCTCTACTTTTGCTTCGTTGCGAATCTGGGCAGATCGTCAACTTGTTTGCGATTTTGCCGATGTTATTGTAGTTGATCCGTGCATGCTATGCTACTGTTCTTGCCATGTCTAGCTTGTATTTTGTGCCTTATTGATGGATGTATACTTGACTTGCCATGACTTGCACCGTGGTGAGTGCATCGAGCTCGTAAACATGCCTTCGTGAGTTATGTTTCAGCATGTCCCAGCTTTCACTAAGTCTGAAAACTGATTATGTTTTTGCTATGTTCGTGTGCTTGTTAGTATATTTTGTGATCCCTTTTGGCTCAAGGTCACTAAGGGACTTTTGTTAAGCTTGTTGAGTAGCTCCATGCCATGTCTTTCCTTGTCATGTTCAGGTCCTGTAGCATGTTGTTTTGTTGCTCCGAAGAGGGCTATATGATCTGAAATTCCAGACAAGTGTTAATTTCACTAAGTCTGAGATCTGTTTTACCATTTGCATTTTTGCCATGCTTGTTTGAACCTGTTAATGGATGAATTGGCCGTAGCTCAGTGCTAGACTTTTGTTAAGCATCTCGTGTGCATCCCTGCCATGTATTTTGTTGTCATGTTTGGGTGCTGTAGCATGTTCAGCTCGTTGCATTTAGATGCCTACTTGCTGTAAATCGCAGACCGGTGTCATTTTTGAATCGCTTGCCATTTCCAAACCGTAACTCTGATTCTGGCGTTCTTTATCGTTTTCAAGCGATTTCATCTCATCTTTCCAGTGGCACACTTGGTTTTCCAAGTTGAGGCCAGGTTCATGTGTTTCCTGTCATATCTTGCATTTTGCATCCCGCATCGCATCCCGCATAGCATATCTTCATTTCATCATATTGCTTGGTCTTGCACGTGGTTGATTGTATCCTTGTTGCTTGTTTGTCTTGTTTGGGTAGAGCCGGGAGACGAGTTCGCTATCGAGGAGCCCGTTGAGTTTGCTTTTGAGGATCCCGTCAACTCTGACAACTGTGCAGGCAAGATGATCATACCCTCGAAATCACTACTATCTTTGCTATGCTAGTTTGCTCGCTCTTTTGCTTTACCAATGCTACGATGCCTACCACTTGCTAGCAAGCCTCCCAAATTTCCATGTCAAACCTCTAACCCACCATTGTCCTAGCAAACCGTTGATTGGCTATGTTACCGCTTTGCTCAGCCCCTCTTATAGCGTTGCTAGTTGTAGGTGAAGATTGGAGGCCGTTCCTTGATGGAACATTTATTTACTTGTTGGGATATCATTATATTGCTAAGTTATCTTAATGCATCCAAATACTTGGTAAAGGGTGGAAGGCTCGGCCTCTCGCCTAGTGTTTTGTTCCACTCTTGCTGCCCTAGTTTTCGTCATATCGGTGTTATGTTCCCGGATTTTGCGTTCCTCACGCGGTTGGGTTATAATGGGAACCCCTTGACAGTCCGCCTTGAATAAAACTTCTCCAGCAATGCCCAACCTTGGTTTTACCATTTGCCACCTAGCCTTTTCCCTTGGGTTTCGCGGACTCAAGGGTCATCTTATTTTTACCCCCCGGGCCAGTGCTCCTGTGAGTGTTGGTCCAACCTAGAGCACCGTGCGAGGCCGTCCCTTGGCAACTTGGGTTACGTTGGCTCCCGTACGCTTAGCTTATCTGGTGTGCCCTGAGAACGAGATATGTGCAGCTCCTATCGGGATTTGTCGGCACAGCGGGCGGTGTTGCTGGACTTGTTTTACCATTGTCGGAGTTGTCTTGAATTACCGAGATACCGAGTCTGATCGGAACGTCTTGGGAGGAGGTCTATTCCTTCGTTGACCGTGAGAGCTTGTCATGGGCTAAGTTGGGACTCCCCTGCAGGGATTGAACTTTCGAAAGCCATGCCCGCGGTTATGGGCAGATGGGAATTTGTTAATGTCCGGTTGTAGATAACTTGAACCTTAACTTAATTAAAATGAATCAACTGAGTGTGTTACCGTGATGGCCTCTTCTCGGCGGAGTCCGGGAAGTGGACATGGTGTTGGAGTAATGTTTGCGCAGGTTGCTCTCTAGTTCCTCGCTCGTGCTTTGCCTCCTCTTCTCGCTCTCTTTTGTGAATAAGTTAGCCACCATATTTGCTAGTCGCTTGCTGCAGCTCCACTCTTATTTTACCTTGCCATTCCTATAAGCTTAAATAGTCTTGATCGCGAGGGTGCGAGATTGCCGAGTCCCTGTGGCTCACAGATTACTATTACACCAGATGCAGGGCCTGATGATTCCGCTCCAGGAGACGCATATGAGCTCAAGTGGGAGGTCGACGAAGACTCTCAACGATACTACGTTTCCTTTCCCGATGATCAGTAGTGGTGCCCAGTTGGGGGTGATTGGGATCGTGTCGCGTGTTGGGTTCTCTTTTATTTTGGCGCCGTAGTCGGGCCATGAGTGTTTGGATGACGTAATGTTATTTATGTTCTCGATTGACATGGCGAGTGTAAGCCAACTATGTTATCTCCCCTTTATTATTCATATTACATGGGATGTTGTGAAGATTGCCTAACTTGCGACATATGCCTTCAATGCGATTATGTCTCTAAGTCATGCCTCGACACGTAGGAGCTATAGTCGCATTGAGGGTGTTATAAGTTGGTATCAGAGCCTTCCCCAACCTTAGGAGCCCCATTGCTTGATCGTTTTTAGTGGCCGAGTTGTGTCTAGAAAAATGTTTTGAGTCATTTAGGAATTATATATCGGAGAGTTTAGGAATTCTTTTTACTTCCTAGTCTCCTCATCGCTCTGGTAAGGCTTCCTGACGTAGAGTTTTGACTCTTCTCTTCTCAAATTTCACTAATTTTTTTTAGGATCACGCGGGTATCTTGGAATCGTTCCGATGGTTTTATGATGAGAACATTGTCTTGGTGCCTCCTGTCAGGGGTTTAGTGGAAGTGTCCCGGGGAGTTGAGCTCTGAGGTGTTGTCATCATAATTTTATCGTTGCAGTTCTGGAATACCTGAGTTTACTACGCCGACATCGAAAATCTCTTTTATGCAGTTCATTGGTGAGATAACCTCGACGCCACCCAGTACTGGGGCGGGAGTTCGGGAGTATCGCCATAACTTGTATAACGGATGCTTTTCGAAGGTTGAGGTAGATGGTTTCCGAAGGTTTCTTGGTTATGTGTTGAAGGATGGATACAGCTGGATGTAGGATTTGCTAGTTTGGGTGAGATATTATGCTTCCCCTGTATCCCCAACACCTGATTGCATAACCGGAAAGGTTCGGGAGTTTCATAGGTGGGAATTCTAGTAGCTCTAGTTTTTCTTCCACGGATATTGGTTTGAGATTGGGATTTCTTACCGATTATTCGTTCTTGATCCATACCTTGTTGATTTATTTCTCTACCTTAATTCTACGTGGCTTCTCAATTTATGGATATGTGACCATTTCAAGAGGAATGCATTCATTCATTTTGTTCAGATATGAAGACTATATGTTGCAATTTTCATTCCGTTGGATTCAGCTTCAATATTTATCTGTCAATGTGCTAATGGTGGTCAACCTCTTCAGGATGGCTCCTCCAACGCGCACGACTCCGAATCCTGATCCGCCACCACCTCCACCTCCTCCGGAGGCATGGCAAGTTGTGATGGCTGCAACCAATGCAAACACACAGCTGATCATGCAAATTCTTCAAGAGCGCAATCAAGGCAGTCAAGGGAATCAAGGCAGCAATTAGAGTCACTTTGCTACACTCAACCAGTTCCTTGCTAATGGGCCAAAGACTTTCAGCAATTGTGTTGAGGCAACCGATGCCGACGATTGGCTTGTGGATCTATGCAAGCATTTCGAGTGCAGTAACGTCTGGCCTGAGGACTTTGTTAAGTTCGCTTCCTTCCAACTCAAATATCAAGCTGCAGAATGGTTCCAGCAGTACAAGGACTCCATAGGTGGACGTGTTATCACTTGGGATGATTTCCGTCGAGATTTCCGAGCTCATCATATTCCGCAGAGCGTGGTTGAAAGCAAGCGTGAGGAATTCTGCAATCTGAAGCAAGGCTCTTTGTCTGTCTATGACTACAACAAGTTGTTTCAGAAGCTCGCCCGCTTTGCCAAGCAGGACGTCCCTGATGAGAAGAACATGATATACCAGTTCAGGGGTGGTCTCAGAGAAGAAATTCAGCTAGCTCTTGTCCTCTTCGAGCCCTTGAGATACGATGAGTTCTACAACATGGCACTGAAGCAAGAGGCTGCTCAGTTGAGGTGTGATGCTTCCAAGAAGCGAGTCAGATATGTTACTCCTTCTTCCTCTACTCAAGTGGCCAAGCAGCAGAAGTTTTGACTTCCTCCTCCTCCGTTCCGTCAGCCGTACAAAGGTGGCAGTGGTTCTTCCCACCCACCCAACCCTGGCTTTCAGAACAAGACTTCGTCTCAAGCTCCAAGATCAAGTGCTCCGTATCACCGTCCGCTTTCAGAGGTCACGTGCAACAAGTGCCAACAGAAGGGTCACTATGCCAACAAGTGTTTCAACTAGAGGCGTCTTCCTCCTCCTCCTCCTGTCAGATCGGCAAGTACAGCTGTGGTCAAGCATAACCCCAAGCATGCCAAGGTCAATTTGATGAATGCAGCTCAGGCTGAGGACTCGTCAGATGTGATCATGGGTAACTTTCCAGTTAACTCTCGCCTAGTGTTTTGTTCCACTCTTGCTGCCCTAGTTTCCGTCATATCGGTGTTATGTTCCCGGATTTTGCGTTCCTCGCGCGGTTGGGTTATAATGGGAACCCCTTGACAGTCCGCCTTGAATAAAACTTCTCCAGCAATGCCCAACCTTGGTTTTACCATTTGCCACCTAGCCTTTTCCCTTGGGTTTCGCGGACTCAAGGGTCATCTTATTTTAACCCCCCCGGGCCAGTGCTCCTCTGAGTGTTGGTCCAACCTAGAGCACCGTGCGGGGCCGTCCCTTGGCAACTTGGGTTACGTTGGCTCCCGTACGCTTAGCTTATCTGGTGTGCCCTGAGAACGAGATATGTGCAGCTCCTATCGGGATTTGTCGGCACAGCGGGCGGTGTTGCTGGACTTGTTTTACCATTGTCGGAGTTGTCTTGAATTACCGAGATACCGAGTCTGATCGGAACATCTTGGGAGGAGGTCTATTCCTTCGTTGACCGTGAGAGCTTGTCATGGGCTAAGTTGGGACTCCCCTGCAGGGATTGAACTTTCGAAAGTCGTGCCCGCGGTTATGGGCAGATGGGAATTTGTTAATGTTCGGTTGTAGATAACTTGAACCTTAACTTAATTAAAATGAATCAACTGAGTGTGTTACCGTGATGGCCTCTTCTCGGCGGAGTCCGGGAAGTGGACACGGTGTTGGAGTAATGTTTGCGCAGGTTGCTCTCTAGTTCCTCGCTCGTGCTTTGCCTCCTCTTCTCGCTCTCTTTTGCGAATAAGTTAGCCACCATATTTGCTAGTCGCTTGCTGCAGCTCCACTCTTATTTTACCTTGCCATTCCTATAAGCTTAAATAGTCTTGATCGCGAGGGTGCGAGATTGCCGAGTCCCTGTGGCTCACAGATTACTATTACACCAGATGCAGGGCCTGATGATTCCGCTCCAGGAGACGCATATGAGCTCAAGTGGGAGTTCGACGAAGACTCTCAACGATACTACGTTTCCTTTCCCGATGATCAGTAGTGGTGCCCAGTTGGGGGTGATTGGGACCGTGTCACATGTTCGGTTCTCTTTTATTTTGGCGCCGTAGTCGGGCCATGAGTGTTTGGATGATGTAATGTTATTTATGTTCTTGATTGACATGGCGAGTGTAAGCCAACTATGTTATCTCCCCTTTATTATTCATATTACATGGGATGTTGCGAAGATTGCCTAAATTGCGACATATGCCTTCAATGCGATTATGTCTCTAAGTCGTGCCTCGACACGTAGGAGCTATAGTCGCATCGAGGGTGTTATAAGAGACTTGTGTTGTTAGTCAGGTTGTGGCCGACACCCTCGCCTAGCTTCCGCTTGAAGGTTGCCAAGATACATGACGTGTGCATGGCGATAAGTGGCGAGAGCGTGTGTGAAGAAGTACACCCCTGCAGGGTTAACACCATCTATTCGAATAGCCGTGTCCGTGGTAAAGGACTTGTGGGTTGCCTGTATAGTTCATAGACAAGTGAAAGTGGATACTCTAAAATGCGCAAGATAAGCATGAGTGCTATGGATGTCATTCTCGTAGGGAGACGGGAGCGGATCCATAGTGGTGTATTGATTGGTGAATATGTGGACTCGTGTGCGCCACCTCAAAAGAGTTACTTGCAGTCGTAGTTCAGGATAGCCACCGAGTCAAAGCTGGCTTGCTGCAATTAAACTCCACCACCCCCTTTGTTGATAATGATGCATATGTAGTTAGTTCTGATGTAAGTCTTGGTGGGTACATTTGTACTCACGTTTGCTTTATTTATGTTTTCCAAAGAGACTTCAGTCTCGCTAGTAGTTCCGTGTGGACTTCGACGTTTAGCTTAATACCTCAGCTATCATCTTGTGCCCTCGGCAGGATCTGGTAGATAGTCAGGCTTCTCAGCCTTTTTCATTTGTAGATGTCTGTGCTCAAACATGTTAAGCTTCCGCATGTGCTATTGCTTGTATGACTTGAATGCTGGGTCATGAGACCCATGTTTGTAATATCTGACTATTCGGAGTCTTATGAATAAATACTTTGAGTCGTAGAGTTTTGTTGTGATGCCACATTGTATTTACACATATCGAGCATATTGTGTGTATGATTGAAATGCTTGGTATGTGTGGGATCCGACAACCTAGTTGTCTATCCTTGGTAGCCTCTCTTATGGGGAAATGTAGTCTAGTGCTTCCACTGAGCCATGGTAGTCTGCTACAGCCCAGTTTACCGAAGTCCTGTTAGCCCAGTTGCTACTGGTCCGGAACACTTAGACTGGCCAACATGTGTCCTACTTCGTTCTTGTATCTGTCCCTTTGGGGAAATGTCACACGTTGTTCCTTTAAGTCCTTGTAGCTTGCTACGACTTGGGTTCATACGTTGATGACCGACACGTTCGTTGCTGGGTCATGTATGCCTGTCGTTGTAAGTTAGTGCCACTTTGAGTTTACGACTAGTCATGTCGGCCCGGGTTCTCTGTTATATGAATGACAGCGACACTATCATATACGTGAGCCAAAAGGCGCAAACGGTCCCGGGCCAGGTAAGGTGGCACCCATGGGAATACCGTGCATGAGGCCGCAAAGTGATATGATGAGTTACATGCTAGATCGGTGTGACTTAGGATCAGGGTTCTGACAGATTTGGTATCAGAGCCTGACTGCTTGTAGGATTGCCAAGCTAAACTGGTCAAAGTTGAGTATAGAAATGCTTTAGTTATATAAGGGAATTGATTGTGGAAGGGAACATAAGGCTCTTTTTACTTCTTTACCTCATGCCCTTCTGATCTGAGTCATCCTATCTTTCCTACGGGGTTAAGGAACTAGGCTTTCTCTTCTTTCTATCAGGTTCACGTGTTACTAATCTGTAGACCCATAGGATTGATGGATTCAGGCTTTAGTTCAGTCTCTAGTACCTCCGTGTGTTAACAATTGGTCCCAGAACCTTCATATTGTGATGTTGAGTGGTTATGCAACCATTTTTGTAGGATGTCTCAAATATTTTTGAGCATTTACAGCCCTTATGCTATTCGAGTCATCCCAGGTTTCTAAAACAGTCCGATGCATTTGCAAATTCCTTCTTTCCGTTCCCGATGTTCCTTTGGGCCATAATAACCACACTAACTAGTGCGTTGAGGTACTCTGTTGCCTTGACATATATGTTGGAGTTATTATTATGACCCTAGGTGTCTTAGAGTGCCACCTAGTAATCTAGCCATGTTTTGTGTTCCCAGTGTGATGATTCTGGCCATTATTCTCGAAAGCATCCCGTGATGCAATTTGGTTAGTAGGCATTCTATTCCTGGGTTCTTGAACCCGAGTTTCACCCTAGTTACTTCGGGTTGATAGTGTTTGCTCGTTCCTTTAGTTTATTAGTAACCTTTGCGATAGTCCTCAAGGTCCGTGGTATTTCCATCCTCCAATACCATGAACTTCTTATGGCAGAAGTTCCTCGTTGAACCAAAAAAATCAAAACAAGAGTGCTCTTGATGAGTTCTCCATTATATATTGTGACTGCCAATTCTACCTCTCCGCATGGATTATCTGGAAGAAACCTGTTGAACTTGGTTCGACATACTAATCTATGCATCCACAACTCAGAAAATAATACGTTCCTTTGAGTTGTCCCTTTTCAATTGCATTCTGACCCTTGCGTAGCAATTGATAGTACGGAGTCGTGTGCATTTGTGTTCATCAATGCTTATTATCCTTGTGGTCCGTCAAGTCATTCTATTCTGGAATGACTAGGAGAAAACAAACTCCAGTACCTCATCCATATCCAGGATTGGGTCAAAGTAGTTGTGCTCTGCAGATCAAAACGCCAATCCAGCTTTTGTTCTGTTCTACCATGGAGTATTACCCCCTTTATGTCAGGATTGTCATGAGAATTACACCACCTCTTATGAATTCTTGGCTTAGTTATACTCTTAGTCATCATTGTTCATTCCTCGGTTTCCATGGTATTGTAACCGGAATACCGACAAGTGAATTGTGATGTGTGAAATCAATACTCCTAGCAACCTTATTGCTTGGGAGTTAATGGAAGATAATTTCATTCTTAGCGTGCTGGTTATTGAATCATCATCATAAGATTGATCGTGCTACCTAGTTCATATTTCCTGGTGCAGTCTTTGATCTAAGAGTTAGGATTGTGTCAATCCCTTGCTTACTCAATCACATCCTCTTGCCGCGGAAGCAAGATCGAGCTTTATGACATATCGGTGCTTCGTGATGTTCCGAATATTTTCTCGGAAGTATTACCAGGTTGTCACCTGACCGCTATGTTGAGTTCGTGATCATGTTGGTTTTCCTCCAAACCACCCATTCTCCAAGATTCTGTGTTGGATACCCTGAACTAGTCGGTTGAGCTAAACAACAACTTGGGGGGTTGGAAGATAAAGCTTTATCTGACTTAGTTCTTTCCAAAGGTATATATTTTGTGTGTGTGTGTGTGTGTGTGTGTGTGTGTGTGTGTGTGTTGAAGAAAGATGATATCTCCATCGGTTGGTCCTCATGATCGGTTGTTGGATCTATTGCCTTGTCAAAACTTTGACTTGAGTATGGGCTATCGTCAAGTCAAATCAGAACCAATGATGTTCGTAATGTTGGCTTACTCGTGGTTGTTCCCTCGAGCATACACCATTACATCTTTTGGTCTGACCAATGCTATCACCCTGTTCACATAATTGTGGAATTCCATCTCCATTGGAATTTTGATAAATTGTTGTTGAGCCCATCGGCAACATTCTTATCATTTCCATGACTCGTGTTGAATGTTAAAGCTAGCATTGGAAACTTTGTAAGCATTGCCTTCATGTTCCGCTCATGAGGTATACGTTTGGATGAAAGGAGTGACTTCCTCTAATTCAAGTGCATTTGATGTAAGTTGCCGCCATGAATTCGAGAAAGGTTGTTTTTTCTTCCTCTGGAATCATCCCAAGTTAGTCACGCATATGTGCGAAGTACTCTATGGTTTGATAGGTTGGCCGCCTCCATTCTATATGTGTTTCCTAGCACACCAAGCCACTGAATGACTTGTTCAGGGAGAAGAAGTTCCTTCTTAAGAGCATGCCTTATGCAAGGACTTTGTTATCCTTGATGACGGTTCCCCACCTGAACTCGGTAGTGTTTTTATTATAAGACTACTACATGGTCATGTTTGTCTGGGACAACATGTTCACATGTGTTAGCATAACCAGCTCATCTTTTGGAGCTTACTACCATAGTCCATTTCCCAAGAATCTCGCAACGCCATCTCATCGATTTGTGTTGCAAACTTCCATTTTTTTCTAGACTCGATGAGTCTGGAATATCTGTTACCAACCAGATCTGAATCTCAGGCATATATGATGGTTGGAACTTTTCCGAGATCTATGATGTAGGTCTCGACAAGGTTGATGTTCTGGCCGACACACCTAGCCGGAGGATCTATCATTGTAGTATCTTGATTGAGCTATTTGACCATCTTCTCCATGAGGATTTAGTGCAACTTATTCTAGAAGTTGTTCCTCAGGGGTCCTTGTGCCCTCGGTTTCTTCGATTATGCTAGAACCATTCAAACAGTGGAATCACTCTCGTCTGTTGAGTTTCTCCCCAGTTACTAGAATCACTCCCAGCATTTGTATTTTGTTCCCAGCTTGCACCGCCCTTGTGCCATCCCCTATGGACTACCTTTCTCAGTAATTTTTGATTAGGATCATCTTTAAAGTTGTCCTACCACAGATTCCATCCATTTTCGACGATAAGAGAAATCATCCATTGCGTTGTCTTCAACAAGGTAGTCCACATCATTCATTCTAGTCCGGGTATGCCATCCTTTCGTACTTCCCCAAACGACTGTTGGTGAACTGCCTTAGGCTGGTATAGAGAATTTTGTTGATCTCTGAATCAAAAGTAATTCTTTTTGCCACTTAAGGAAATAACTCTACCAGTCACCTCCTCTAAGGTGTCTTGTTATGGTATCATGGCAACTCAAATCCTCGCTACATTGACAACTGTGCACCACCTCGTTAAGCATGAAATTGTTGTCTACCCAGTGAGCCTTGGTCATCTGCTTCACTCCATTCCTTTGGATGTGTGCTTTGTGTCTCAGCTCGAGAGATGTTGCTATGTCTCATTCCGTGAGTTGATCCTGAGTTGTTCGATCTTCGAGAAGATCGACCCTTCTAGAGTTTTCCCTTTCCTCTCGCTCTCATGTTAGTTGGATTCTCAGAGCAAGACATCGAGACAAAGATGGTGATCGTATCAATGTTCTTATGAAGTACAACCTGGATCGTGAAGGTTGTGTTAGTTATGTGTTCCCCTTCCATCTTACCCTATGCTTGAATCTCGGGACAAGATTCTTGTTTAGTGGGGGTGAGTTGTCACATCCCTAGTTCTGGTAATGCCTAGTGCTAGCCTCTGGTGTTGCATCATGTTTATTTTTCTCAGAAATTTGGAAATGGGGATGACAGAACCCGCAGCACCCCCTTAACCCAACTAGGGTTTACTAAAATCTTTTCCAATGAACCTGAAATACCCTTCTCAAATGTTCATCATCTTTTCCTTGGTCTAGAACCTCTGACAAAAATGATGCACACTTTTCTAGGAGATCATAAAGTCAATGGATTAAATGATATGTTATTTACATTTGGACATTTAAATGCTACAAAATATTTAAATGTCCAAATAATCATAGACCAAATGTTTCCTGTTGGATATATTCTATAAAGTGGGCATGAGTAGTTTGATGATTTTTGAAAGTGCCCTGGTATTTTTAATAAAGCCCCAACAGTTGCAGAATTTAGAGAACGGAAAACAAATGGGACAGAGAGAGAGAGAAGTGTTTAGCTCTAGCCCACCTGGCACAGCACAGGAGGCCCAGCCCACAAGGAAATCCTTGTCTTCTACCCCTGCCACAAGGTAGAGGCGAACCAGAGCACGACGCAGACCGTCCCAGCTCCTGCTTCGCGCTGGCGAGCTCCCCTTCATCCCAATAGCACCTGGAGAACGCGCTGGCCCCTCCTCTCTCTGGACCTCCCTCGAGCTCATCCCCTCCTCTGCTCCCTCCCTTCTCTCTGTTCGTGAGCGCCCAAGAACGCCGATGAGCACCGCCGCGTCCACTGCCTCCCCCTCGCTTCTTCAACCGTGTCCAGAGGTCCACGATGACGCAAGGTACTCGACGACGAAGCAGGTGATCCCGGAGGCACAGCGACGCCATCGTCGTCTTCTCCACCACCGATCACCGGACCTCCCCGTCATCGATTCGCCGGCTCCCGGACGCCGCCGAGCGTGCTGACCCACTACTCTGCCTCTCTGTGAGCTCACGAATCTTTCCTCACTAGCGCCGCTATTGATTTCGTCCTCTAACCCACCTAGCCGTCGTGACCGTGAGCCTGTTGCCGCCGGCCATGGCGCCGACGTGGCCATATATGCCTTAGCTCGCGCCTGAGCATGCCCTTGGGATCACGATGTTCCTAGGAGCCGAAAGCACCCATCGGTTCGTCTGTAGCTACACCATATCATCGTCTTCGTCGGTGCCTGAACTCCGGCTGCCGCCTCGCTCACCGCAGTTGACGCTACCGGCCACCCCAGCCGCAACCACAACCACTGCTTGACGCGCCGCGTCGCGGCCGTTCCAACGAGACCAGCCGCACGTCCTCCCGACGCTGGAGTTGGACGGACGGCAAACGCCTCCGTGCTTCGGTTATCGCCGCACTAACCCGCTGACGTAGCACTATCATTAGGGCCTAATTACTAGTTAGTTAACCCCCCTGACCTACTGACCGCTGGGCCCCAGCCGTGTTAAGTGATAGTTAGGTTTTAACTAAATCCTGTTAGCCACTATGTGACTGACATGTAGGCCCCAGCCATCAGGTTTGACCTAGGATGACGCTCTTGACTAGCTGACGTCAGCATGACGCACTGATGACGCATTAATCATTTTCCTGGATTACTTCTAATTCTAAATGATATGGAAATTCCATAAAATGTTTAGAACTTCTAAAAATCATAGAAAATAATCTATAACTCCAAATGCAAAGTGTTATATATGAAAAATGATCAGAAAAATCCAATCTATCCATCTGTACTGGTTTCATGCATGTTTAAAGAAGTTAACTTGCTGTTTAGAGTGAAACATGATAAAGCACTATTTAAGATCACAAATGAGTTTGGGGTTGAACCTTTGGTTCAAAATTGCTCAAACCCATATGGTTGTAGTTGCATTATCCCAACACACTCATATTGCCATGTCATGATCATGCATCATATTGTTGCATTGTACTGATTGGGTTGTTCCTTGCTTGCTGGTATTTGTCCCCTCTCGGTAGACATGGTTCCGACGATGAGTTCGATGACATCGATGAAGAACTATACTATCTTCAGAAGTGCCAGGCAAGAAAAACCCCCTTGTTCATTCCGATACAATCCCACTCTCTCGCTTCTGCTCTCTTTTACCACATTAGGACAACAACGCTTCAACTGTTACATGCTGCGGTAGTTGAACCCCTTTTCCTTTGCATGACATGTCATTGCCACAGTAAATAGATGAAACCCACTAGAATGAGTAGGAGTTGTTTGAGCCCTCATGTGCCTACTCATTCATGCTAGTTTGTCATGCCTGCTACTGCTTAGAGTTGAGTCAGGTCTGATTCATCGGGGATGAATTGGAATGGTGATGAACATGTCCTACTGTGTGTGAGCTAAGTGTGTGAACACGATTTGGCTTTCGAGATCGGAGATCATGTTTACCTCCGCGTCTCTCCAATGAAAGGTACTCGTCGCTTCGGTGTCAAAGGGAAGCTTGCCCCTAGATACGTGGGACCTTTCAAGATTGTCAGCAAGAGAGGCGATCTCGCCTATCAACTCGAGCTTCCTTCAAACTTTGCAAATGTTCATGACGTGTTCCATGTCTCTCAGCTTCGAAAGTGCTTCAAGACTCCTGACCGCACCGTCAACTTCGAGGACATTGGGCCCCAAGAAGATCTCTCCTATCGTGAGCACCCAGTTGCTATTCTTGAAGAGACGGAACACAAGACTCGCAACAAGTCAATCAAATTCCTCAAAGTCAAGTGGTCACACCATTCCGACCGTGAAGCTACCTGGGAACGCGAGGATCACCTCCGTTCTGAATACCCGGCGTTCTTTCAGTCCTAGATCTCGGGACGAGATCCTTTCGTAGTGGTGGAGTGTTGTAACACCCCGGATATGATTTACCCAATATGTACTCCAACTCTTGCCATTTCCGGCCTTAAGTTATTTTATTTTCTCGGGTTCGAGTTCTTTGTCTCCTTGTGTTGTTATCATTGTCACGCATCTCATACCATGTCATCATGAGCATTGCATTTGCATACGTGTTCATCTCATGCATCCGAGCATTTTCCCCATTGTCCGTTTTGCATTCCGGCGCTTCGTTCTCCTCTGGTGGTCATTTCTACCTTTCTTTCGTGTGTGGGGATTAAACATTTCCGTATTGGACCGAGACTTGCCAAGCGGCCTTGGTTTACTACCGGTAGACCGCCTGTCAAGTTTCGTACCATTTGGACTTTGTTTGATGCTCCAACGGTTAACCGAGGGACCGAAAAGGCCTCGTGTCTGTTGCAGCCCAACACCCCTCCAATTTGGCCCAAAACCCACCAAAACCTTCTCCATCATCTAGAGTGTTCGATCACGATCATGTGGCCGAAAACTGCACCTCATTTGGACTCTCCTAGCTCCCTCTACCTCTATATAAAGACCCCTCCTCCAAATTCGCGGATCCCCTCTCCGAAACCCTAGATCCATTCACCGCCGCCGCCGGACGTGTCCGGACAGAGCCGGACAACGTCCTCCCACCACCGCCGCCCAACCACGTTCCGCCACGTGGCGGGGAGCCGCCCGTTCCGCCGCCGGCCCGGGGAGCCCGCATCTGGCCCCCGCGGCCCGAACCGGCGCGCCGCCGCCCGCCGTCGTCCCCTTCCTCCGCGCCGCCCGTGAACCTCGCCGCCTCCGCCTCTCGTCCGCGTCGTCGGCGAACTCTGCCCCATGCTAGACTGGTGCCCGCGCCTCGCCCACCGCACCGAGCCGCTGTGGCCATCGCCGCCCCGCGGCTTCCTCCACTTTGCCGTGCCGTCCACCGCCTCCTCCGGCCACAAGTATAGGGGAGCGCAATAGTTTTCGAGGGTAGAGTATTCAACCCAAATTTATTGATTCAACACAAGGGGAGCCAAAGAATATTCTCAAGTATTAGCAGCTGAGTTGTCAATTCAACCACACCTGGAAACTTAATATCTGCAGCAAAGTATTTAGTAGCAAAGTAATTTGATAGTAGTGGTAACGATAGCAAAAGTAACGGTAGCAAATGTAATGTTTTTGGTACTTTGTAGTGATGATAACAATATCAACGGAAAAGTAAATAAGCGAAGAACAATATATGGAAAGCTTGTAGGCAACGGATAGGTGATATAGAATTATGCCAGATGCGGTTCATCATGTAACAGTCATAACCTAGGGTGACACAGAACTAGCTCCAATTCATCAATGTAATGTAGGCATGTATTCCGAATATAGTCATACGTGCTTATGGAAAAGAACTTGCATGCCATCTTTTGTCCTACCCTCCCGTGGCAGCGGGGTCCTAGCGAAAACTAAGGGATATTAAGGCCTCCTTTTAATAGAGTACCGGACCAAAGCATTAACACATAGTGAATACATGAACTCCTCAAACTACGGTCATCACCGAAAGTGGTCCCAATTATTGTCACTTTGGGGTTGCCGGATCATAACACATAGTAGGTGACTCTAGACTTGCAAGATAGGATCAAGAACTCACATATATTCATGAAAACATAATAGGTTCAGATCTGAAATCATGGCACTCGGGCCCTAGTGACAAGCATTAAGCATAGCAATGTCATAGCAACATCAATCTCAGAACATAGTGGATACTAGGGATCAAACCCTAACAAAACTAACTCGATTACATGATAAATCTCATCCAACCCATCACCGTCTAGCAATCCTACGATGGAATTACTCACACACGGCGGTGAGCATCATGAAATTGGTGATGGAGGATGGTCGATGATGACGATGACGATGGCGACAAATTCCCCTCTCCAGAGCCCCGAACGGACTCCAGATCAGCCCTCCCGAGAGAGTTTAGGGCTTGGCAGCGGCTCCGTATCGTAAAACACGATGAATCTTTCTTCCTGACTTTTTTCTCTCCGAACACGAATATATAGAGTTGGAGTTGAGGTCGAAGGAGCTTCAGGGGCCCACGAGGTAGGGGGGCGCGCCCAGGTGGGCAGGCGCGCCCCCACCCTCGTGGCTAGGGTGTGGCCCCCCTGGTCTTGATCTTTTGCCAGTATTTTTTTATTATTTCCAAAAATAGTCTCCATGAAGTTTCAGGTCATTCCGAGAACTTTTGTTTCCGCACATAAATAACACCATGACAATTCTGCTGAAAACAACGTCAGTCCGGGTTAGTTCCATTCAAATCATGCAAGTTAGAGTCCAAAACAAGGGCAAAAGTGTTTGGAAAAGTAGATACGACGGATACGTATCATTTGTCTATGTATTCACACATGTACTAAATTTCTGGTTAATACAATTCTAGCATGAATAATAAACATTTATCACGATATAAGGAAATATAAATAACAACTTTATTATTGCCTCTAGGGCATATTTCCTTCAGCTACCTCTGTTATGGATGATGCTTATGATGATGCTAGTACCTTGCTTAATTATGATGTGCCACTTGGTGACTTTCTTGATAAACAAATTGCTAGAGTTATACAACATGATGTTGTTGAATCTGATGATGAGCTTGAACTGAATCTCCTGAAACACTTGCTAGAACTAGTCCCCCTAGATATGAATTGCCTAAGGTACCGGAAGGTTATGTTATGAGTGAGGAGACAACTAGAGATATTCTTGCTTGCAGAGATAGAAATGATCTAGAGAAATTATTATGCAAGTGTAAAGAAAAGTCTCTGAATGCTAGAATGAAATGTGATCCTAAGTTTGCTACTTCACCTATCTTTATTGATGATAAGGATTATGAATTCTTTGTCGACCCAGAGTTAATTACTTTGGTTGAATCTGATCCTTTCCATGGTTATGAAACTAAAACTATTGTGGCACATCTTACTAAGTTGAATGACATAGCCACCCTTTTTACTCATGATGAGAAAACTCGCTATTACTTTATTCTCAAATTATTTCCTTTCTCATTAAAGGGTGATGCTAAATCTTGGTACAATACTCTTGCTCCTGGTTGTGTGCGTAGTCCCTAGGATATGATTTGTTACTTCTCCAAAAAATATTTTCCTGCTCATAAGAAACAAGCTGCCTTACAGGAAATATCTAACTTTGTGCAAATTAAAGAAGAGAGTCTCCCACAAGCTTGGGGGAGGCTTTTCCAATTACTTAATGCTTTGCCTAATCATCCTCCTAATAAAAATGAACTACTTGATATCTTCTATAATGGACTAAATGATGCTTCTAGGGATTTCCTAGATAGTTGTGCTGGATGTGTTTTCAGGGAACAAACTATTGGACAAGCTGAAGAATTATTGAATAACATATTGAAAAATTATGATGATTGGACTATGCCTGAACCACCGCCTAAACCCACTCCGAAGAAGAGGGGTATATTATATCTCAGTCCCGAAGATATGCAAGAGGCAAACAAATCTATGAAGGAAAAAGGTATTAAAGCTGAGGATGTTAAAAATTTACCTCCTATTGAAGAAATACATGGGCTTAATACACCACCACTGCCTAAGGTGGTAGAGATAAATTCTCTTATGAAGTTCAATGATAATGAAAATCCTCACAATATGCATCCTAGGCAATGCCTGTATGAGTTTGAAAACTACATTAGGAAATAAGATCACTTCAATGCAAATGTTATGAAACAATTGAAATATAATTCTGATACGATTGCTCTCTTGAGTGACTTGTTATTTAGAATATCAAATGATGTTAGAGGTGTTGGGAAGCATGCTTCTACGGTTCAAACTCAATTAGAGCAAGTTGCTAAATCTCAAAGAGAATTGCTTGATGAAATGAATCATAATGTGCATGACTTTGTTGTTAGAGTTGCAACTAGAGGAGGTAAAATGACTCAGGAACCACTTTATCCTGAGGGACACCCTAAAAGAATTGAACAAGATTCACAAAGAGCTAATACTAGTGCACCTAGTCCTTCTAGGAAGAAAAAGAAAAGGAAAAATGATAGGACTTTGCACACTTATAGTGAACCTAAAACAGAGAAATCTGCTGATAATGATAATGAAATTTCTATCTCTGATGCTAAAACTCAATCTGGAAATGAACACTCACCTACTAATAATGAAAAAGATAATGGTGAGGTTTATGAAGACTCTCAACCAACCAATGAAAAAGAATCGGATAATGATGTTGAGATAGAACCACCTATTGATCTTGATAACCCACAACCTAAGAATAAAAGATATGACAAAAGAGACTTTGTTGCTAGAAAACACGGTAAAGAAAGAGAACCATGGGTTCAAAAACCTATACCTTTTCCACCCAAGTCAACTAAAAAGAATGATGATGAAGAATTTGAACGCTTTGCTGAAATGATGAGGCCAGTCTTTTTGCGTACTCGCTTGACTGATATCTTGAAAATGCCTCCTTATGCAAAATATATGAAAGACATCATCACAAATAAGAGAAAAATACCGGAAGCTGAAATCTCCACTATGCTTGCTAATTATACTTTCAAAGATGGAGTACCTAAAAAACTTGGAGATCTGGGAATACGAACTATACCTTGCTCTATCAAAAAGAATTATGTGAAAACTGCTTTGTGTGATTTAGGAGCTGGTGTTAGTGTTATGCCTTTCTATTTATATAAAAGACTTGACTTGAATAAACTCACACCTACTGAAATATCTTTGCAAATGGCTGACAAATTAACTGCCATACCTATCGATATTTGTGAGGATGTGGTCGTCGTTGTTTCTAATGTTACTATTTTGACTGGCTTTGTTATACTTGAGATGCCCGAGGACGACAACATGTCGATTATCCTTGGTAGACCCTTCTTGAACACCGCAGGGGCTGTTATTGATTGCAATAAAAGCAAGCTCACTTTTCATATTAATGGCAATGAGCATACAATGCACTTTCTGAAGAAACAATTCCAAGTGAACGGTATTAATGTTATTGAAAAATCTCCGACCATCACTATTGGAAGTTTTCAAATACCTCTACCTAGTGTCAAAAATAAATATGAAATACTTACTGTTGGGGAAATGCATATCCCCATTGAGGTAACTTGGTGATTTACGAAAGTTCTTCGGTTTCATGCTAATCGAAAGTGGTTGTTAATAAGACTTGATCAACCTTATTAATGGATCATTTTTGAACGGTATGAAGTTGATGAATTTAGTAAGCACTAATTTCTATCCCTACTTTTTGTTTTATATTTTTATTAGTTAAATAAAATAAAATGCCATGTTTTGTCTATTTTCTGAATTTCCCGTGCAATAAAAAATGACCCAAAAATAAAAGTTCTCAGAATGCCCTGAAAATTTAATACGATTTTTTCTGAATATTTGAGAATTTTTGGCGCAATAAACATCAGAGGGAGGTGCAGGAGGTGGGCACAACCCACCTGGGCGTGCCAGCACCCCCAGGCGCGCCCTGGTGGGTTGTGGTCCCCACGTGGGCCCCCTCACTTACCTCTTCATACCACATCATCACCTACCTCCAGAAAAAAATAATCCCCATTGCTCTCTCTCCCGTGTTCTTGAGCTCAAACCCGCGGATTTCGATCTCTTTGCTCGAAGATCCATTTCCGAATCTGTTTCGGGGGATTGTTGCTTGGTATGTGACTCCAGTATCTGTCCAATTAGTTTTTGTTTTTGTGGTTTATACTTTGAATAATTAGCTACTCTTGGTGCTGCTGTAGATGTGCTTGCATGTTGAATTCTTAGTGTTCTAAGTAGTTTGAATACTTGCTATGGCTTCTATGTATCCCTCTGAGTAGTTGCTATCAATCTTACAAAGTTTTGTTGACAAATTTTTGTCACTCCAAAATTTTTATTTTCAGAAAATTGTATGCGGACATGAATATCTTCAGGAAGTTTGGCTCTAAGAAGAACTCCAAGGGTGTTATTGGGGAGTCTTCTGACAGTGATCTCCATCCTCGAAGGTTGGCGGAGGTGCGGCCGTGCAAATGGCCGCACACCCTGTTCCTGCAAGAGGCTGGAATTCTTGAGGAGTTCATGCAATATATTGCTAATGCCGGCCTCACCAACTTCATCGCAGATGAGTGTGACCAGCACCACATCCTCACAAACATCTTTGTTCAGAGCTTTACTTTCTTGCCAAGAAATAATCCTCCTAAAGTGAGCTTTGATTTATATGCTAAAAACCATCAGATACCCCTTACTGAGTTTTGTGACATATGCATGATCTCGTCAGATGGGAGCTTGGCTGAGCCTAGGCGGGCCGAGTTTGAGGCCTTTTATCGCACTCTGACAGTGGGTGATGAGAGAGGAGTGTCAGCCATCACTGCCGCTAGCTTAGATTTTCCCGCTGTTCGTTACTTTGCACTTTTTATTACCAAATGCTTGCTTGCTAGGGAGAAGGTGGGTGCACTTAGTTCACCAGACCTTGCTGTTTTACGTCGTGCACTGGAGGGCGACAACACACATAGCTTGGGAGCTATCGTGGCTCGTCGCCTCCGTCTTAATAAATCTCAGGGCAAATACATGGTGGGATTTATGCTACTTGTTTGGCAGCTCACTTCGAGGTTGAGATACGCCCTCATGATTTCCCTCTGACCAAAGTTTACCTAGACCATGCAGCCATGGATCACCACCATTTTACCGATATCGAATCTCCTCACATCCCTATTCTGTATAACCTGGTTTTTAGTGCGAGGACTCGTGATGTTATTCCATTGCCTGCTCCTGCTTTGTTTGATCTTGTTGGTAGGGGCGGATACTGGATTATGCCTGCAGACATCACCACCTACTGGAATGCTCACGCCGCTGCAGAGGCTGCGGAGGAGCCTCAGCAGTGGTGTCACATCCCTAGTTCAGGTAATGCCTAGTGCTAGCCTCTGGTGTTCTATCATGTTTATTTTTCTCAGAAATGTGGAAATGTGGATGACAGAACCCCCAGCACCCCCTTAACCCAACTAGGGTTTACTAAAATCTTTTCCAATGAACCTGAAATGCCCTTCTAAAATGTTCATCATCTTTTCCTTGGTCTAGAACCTCTGACAAAAAGGATGCACACTTTTCTAGGACATCATAAGGTCACTGGATTAAATCATATGTTATTTGCATTTGGACACTTAACTGCTATAAAATATTTAAATGTCCAAATAATCATAAACCAAAATGTTTCCTGTTGGATATATTCTATACAGTGGGCATGAGTAGTTTGATGATTTTTGAAAGTGCCCTAGTATTTTTAATAAAGCCCCAACAGTTGCAGAATTTAGAGAACGAAAAACAATTGGGAGAGAGAGAGAGAGAAGTGTTTAGTTGTAGCCCACCTGGCACAACCACCTGGCCCAGCACAGGAGGCCCAACCCACAAGGGCATCCTTGTCTTCTACCCCTGCCAGAAGGCAAAGGCGAACCAGAGCACGACGCCGGCCGTGCCAGCTCCTGCTTCGTGCTGGCGAGCTCCCCTTCATTCCAACAGCGCCTGGAGAACGCGCTAGCCCCTCTCGCTTTCCCCTCCTCTCTCTGGACCTCCCTCGAGCTCATCCCCTCCTCTGCTCCCTCCCTTCTCTCTGTTCATGAGCGCCCGAGAACGCCGACTAGCACCACCGCGTCCACCGCCTCCCCCTCGCTTCTCCGACCATGTCCAGAGCTCCACGACTACACAAGGCCCCTCGACGACGAAGCAGGAAATACCGGAGGCACCGTAGCGACGCCATCATCGTCTTCTCCACCACCGGTCACCGGACCTCCCCATCATCGATTCGCTGGCTCCCGTCCGCCCCCGAGCGTGCTGACCAACAACTCCGCCTCTCTGTGAGCTCATGAATCTTTCCCTGCTAGCGCCTCTATCGATTTCTTCCTCTAACCCGCCTAGCCGTCGTGGCCATGAGCCTATTGCCGCCGGCCACGGTGCCCCCGTGGCCATAGATGCCTTAGCTCGCGCCTGAGCACGCCCTCGGGATCGCGATGTTCCCAGGAGCCGAAAGCACCCATCAGTTCGTAGCAGCACCATAGCATCATCTTCGTCGGTGCCTGAGCTCCGGCCGCCGCCTCGCTTGCTGCATTTGCCGCTACCGGCCACCCCAGCCGCAACCGCAACCACCACTGGATGCGCCGCGTCGTGGCCGTTCCAACGAGACCAGCCGCACGTCCTCCTGACGCCGGAGTTGGCCGGACGGTGAACACCGCCGTGCTCCGGTTATAGCCGGCACTAACCCGCTGACGTGGCACCATCATTAGGGCCTAATTACTAGTTAGTTAACCCCCTGGCCCACTGACCACTGGGCCCCAGCCGTGTTAACTGATAGTTAGGTTTTAACTAAATCCTGTTAGCCACTGTGTGACTGACATGTAGGCCCTAGCTGTCAGGATTGACCTGGGCTGACGCTGTTGACTAGCTGACGTCAACATGACGCACTGATGATGCATTAATCATTTTCCTGGATTATTTCTACTTCTAAATGATTTGGAAATTCCAAAAAATGTTTAGAACTTCTAAAAATCATAGAAAATAATCTATAACTCCAAATGCAAAATGTTATATATGAAAAATGATCAGAAAAATCCAATCTATCCATTTGTACTAGTTTCGTGCATGTTTAAACTAGTTAACTTGCCGTTTAGTGCAAAACATGATAAAGCACTATTTAAGATCACAAATGAGTTTGGGGTTGAACCTTTGGTTCAAAATGGCTCAAACCCATCTGGTTGTAGTTGCATTGGCCCAACACACTCATATTGCCATGTCATGATCATGCATCATTGTTGCATCGCATTGATTGTGTTCTTCCTTGTTTGATGGTATTTGTCCCCTCTTGGTAGACGTGGTTCCGACGGCGAGTTCGATGACATCGATGAAGAACTATACTATCTTCAGAAGTGCCAAGCAAGCAAAACCCCCTTGCTCATTCCGATATAATGCCACTCTCTCACTTCTTCTCTCTTTTACTGCATTAGGACAACAACGCTTCAACTGTTACATGCTGCGGTAGTTGAACCCCTTTTCCTCTGCATGACCTGTCATTGCCCCAGTAAATAGATGAAACCCACTAGCATGAGTAGGAGTTGTTTGAGCCCTGATGTGCCTACTCATTCATGCTTGTTTGTCATGCCTGCTACTGCTTAGAGTTGAGTCAGGTCTGATTCATCGGGGATAAATTGGAATGGTGATGAACATGTCCTACTGTGTGTGAACATGATTTGGTAAAGGTAGCAGTGAGAGGCCATGTAGGAGTACATGGTGGGTTGTCTCATTGAAACCGTCCTCAGGAACTGAGTTCTGTGTTTGTGATCCATGAACAGCTACTACCACACATTAGGCTCCGGGCACTCCAAGCCCTCTCGACTTATTAATCAACCTGACCTCGGTCCAGGAGTTGGAACTAGTTTCTGGTGGTTGTAAGATATGTATTGAGGGCCGTGCGTAGAGCTGACCCTAGGGGTGGGCTATGATGCGGCACAGACACGAGGCACTGTGTACCGGGACGCCCGTTTGGTGCCTCGGGAACCCATCTCTCTGTGAGCGAAACCCCAGCCGGATCTCCTTGCGAATGGAACCCGAATAGGCGATAAACCTGGACTAAAGACTTGTGTGGTTAGTCAGGTCGTGGCCGACACCCTCGCCAGGCTTCCACTTGAAGGTTGCCAAGATACATGACATGTACATGGCAGTAAGTGGCGAGAGCGTGTGTGAAGAAGTACACTCCTGCAGGTTTAACATCATCTATTCGAATAGCCGTGTCCGCGGTAAATGACTTCTGGGTTGCCTGTACAGTTCATAGACAAGTGAAAGTGGATACTCTAAAATGCGCAAGATAAGCGTGAGTGCTATGGATGGAGTTCTCGTAGGGAGACGGGAGCGGATCCATAGTGGTGTATTGATTGGTGCATATGTGGACTCGTGTGCGCCACCTCAAAAGAGTTACTTGTAGTCGTAGTTCAGGATAGCCACCGAGTCAAAGCTGGCCTGCTGCAATTAAACTCCACCACCCCCTTTGTAGATAATGATGCATATGTAGTTAGTTCTGATGTAAGTCTTGCTGGGTACATTTGTACTCACATTTGCTTTATTTATGTTTTGAAGAGAGACTTCAGTCTCGCTAGTAGTTCCGTGTGGACTTCGACGTTTAGCTTAATACCTCAGCTATGATCTTGTGCCCTCGGCAGGATCTGGTAGATAGTCAGGCTTCTCAGCCTTTTTCATTTGTAGATGTCTGTGCTCAAACATGTTAAGCTTCCGCATGTGCTATTGCTTGTATGACTTGAATGCTGGGTCATGAGACCCATGTTTGTAATATCTGACTCTTCGGAGTCTTATGAATAAATACTTTGAGTCGTAGAGTTTTGTTGTGATGCCACGTTGTATTTACACATATCGAGGATATTGTGTGTATGATTGAAATGCTTGGTATGTGTGGGATCCGACAACCTAGTTGTCTATCCTTGGTAGCCTTTCTTATGGGGAAATGTAGTCTAGTGCTTCCACTGAGCCATGGTAGTCTGCTACAGCCCAGTTTACCAGAGTCCTTTTAGCCCAGTTGCTACTGGTCCAGAACACTTAGACTGGCCAACATGTGTGCTTCTTCATTCTTGTGTCTGTCCCTTTGGGGAAATGTCACACGTTTTTCCTTTAAGTCCTTGTAGCTTGCTACGACTTGGGTTCATACGTTGATGACTGACACATTCGTTGCTGGGTCATGTATGCCTGTCCCTGTAAGTTAGTGCCACTTTGGGTTTACGACTAGTCATGTCGGCACGGGTTCTCTGTTATATGGATGCCAGCGACACTATCATATATGTGAGCCAAAAGGCGCAAACGGTCTCGGGCCAGGTAAGGTGGCACCCGTGGGAATACCGTGCGTGAGGCCGCAAAGTGATATGATGTGTTACATGCTAGATCGGTGTGACTTATGATCAGGGTTCTAACAGCTTTGCTATCAGAGCCTGACTGCCTGTAGGATTGCCAAGCCAAACTAGTCGAAGTTGAGTCTAGAAATGCTTTAGTTATATAAGGGAATTGATTATGGAAGGGAACATAAGGCTCTTTTTACTTCTTTACTTCATGCCCTTCTAATCTGAGTCATCCTATCTTTCCTACGGGGTTAAGGAACTAGGCTTTCTCTTCTTTCTATCAGGTTCACGTGTTACTAATCTGTAGACCCATAGGATTGATGGATTCAAGCCTTGGTTCAGCCTCTAGTACCTCCGTGTGTTAACAATTGGTCCCAGAACCTTCATATTGTGATGTTGAGTGGTTATGCCACCATTTTTGCAGGATGTCTCAAATATTTTTGAGCATTTACAGCCGTTTTGCTGTCCGAGTCATCCCAGGTTTCTAAAACAGTCCGATGCATTTGCAAATTCCTTCTTTCCATTGCCGATGTTCCTTTGGGCTAGAATAACCACACTAACTAGTGCGTTGAGGTACTCTGTTACCTTGACATATATGTTGGAGTTATTATTACGACCCTTGGTTTATTAGAGTGCCACCTAGTAATCTAGCCATGTTTTGTGTTCCCAGTGTGATGATTCTGGCCATTATTATCGAAAGCATCCCGTGATGAAATTTGGTTGGTAGGCATTCTATTCCTGGGTTCTTGAACCCGAGTTTCACCCTAGTTACTTCGGGTTGATAGTGTTTGCTCGTTCCTTTAGGTTATTAGTAACCTTTGCGATAGTCCCCAAGGTCCGTGGTATTTCCATCCTCCAATACCATGAACTGCTTATGGCAGAAGTTCCTTGTTTAACCAAAAAAATCACAACAAGAGTGCTCTTGATGAGTTCTCCATTATATATTGTGACTCTGTCAATCCTACTTCTCCGCATGGATTATCTGGAAGAAAAATGTTGAACTTGGTTCGACATACTAATCTATGCATCCACAACTCAGAATATCATACGTTCCTTTGAGTTGTCCCTTTTCAATTGCATTCTGACCCTAGTGTAGTAATTGATAGTACGGAGTCATGTGCATTGGTGTTCATCTATGCTGGTCCGTCAAGTCATTCTATTCTGGAATGACTAGGAGAAAGCAAACTCCAATACCTCATCCATATCCAGGATTGGGTCAAAGTAGTTGTGCTCTACAAATCAAAACACCAATCTAGCTTCTGTTTTGTTCTACCATGGAGTATGACCCCCTTTATGTTAGGATTGTCACGAGAATTGCACCACCACTTATGAATTCTTGGTTTAGTGATACTCTTCGCCATCATTGTTCATTCCTCGGTTTCCATGTTATTGTAACCGGAATACCGACAAGTGAATTGCGATGTGTGAAATCAATACTCCTAGCAACCTTGTTGCTTGGGAGTTAATGGAAGATAATTTCATTCTTAGCGTGCTGGTTATTGAATCATCATCATAAGATTGATCGTGCTACCTAGTTCATATTTCCTGGTGCAGTCTTCGATCGAAGAGTTAGGATTGTGTCAATCCCTCGCTTACTCAATCACATCCTCTTGCCTCGGAAGCAAGATCGAGCTTAATGAGATATCGGTGGTTCATGATGTTCCAGATATTTTCTCGGAAGTATTACCAGGTTGTCACCTGACCACTATGTTGAGTTCATGATCATGTTGGTTTTGCTCCAAACCACCCATTCTCCAAGATTCTGTGTTGGATACCCTGAACTAGTCGGTTGAGCTAAACAACAACTTGGGGGGGGGGGTTGGAAGATAAAGCTTTATCCGACTTAGTTCATTCCAAAGGTATATCTTTTCTGTGTGTGTGTGTGTGTTGAAGAAAGATGATATCTCCATCGATTGGTCCTCGGGATCGGTTGTTGGATCTATTGCCTTGTCAAAACTTTGACTTGAGTATGGGATATCGTCAAGTCAAATCAGAACCAATGATGTTCGTAATGTTGTCTTACTCGTGGTTGATCCCTCGAGCATACACCATTACATCTTTTGGTCTGACCAATGCTATCACCCTGTTCACATAATTGTGGAATTCCATCTCCATTGGAATTTTGATAAATTGTTGTTGAGCCCATCAGCAACATTCTTATCTTCTCCATGACTCGTGTTGAATGTTAAAGCTAGCATTGGAAACTTTGTAAGCATTGCCTTCATGTTCCGCTCATGAGGTATACATTTGGATGAAAGGAGTGACTTCCTCTAATTCAAGTGCATTTGATGTAAGTTGCCGCCGTGAATTTGAGAAAGCTTGTTTTTGCTTCCTCTGGAATCATCCCAAGTTAGTCAACATATGTGCGAAGTACTCTATGGTTTGATAGGTTGGCTGCCTCCATTCTATATGTGTTTCCTAGCACACCAAGCCACTGAATGACTTGTTCAGGGAGAAGAAGTTCCTTCTTAAGAGCATGCCTTATGCAAGGACTTTGTTATCCATGATGACGGTTCCCCACCTGAACTCGGTAGTGTTTTTATTATAAGACTACTACGTGGTCATGCTTGTCTGGGACAACATGTTCACATGTGTTAGCAGAACCAGCTCATGTTTTGGAGCTTACTACCATAGTCCATTTCCCAAGAATCTCGCAACGCCATCTCATCGATTTGTGTTGCAAACTTCCATTTTCTTCTAGACTCGATGAGTCTGGAATATCCTGTTACCAACCAGATCTGAATCTCAGGCATATATGATGGTTGGAACTTTTCCGAGATCTATGATGTAGGTCTCGACAAGGTTGATGTTCTGGCCGACACACCTAGCCGGAAGATCTATCATTGTAGTATCTTGATTGAGCTATT
Source organism: Triticum dicoccoides (assembly GCF_002162155.2). NCBI lineage: Eukaryota > Viridiplantae > Streptophyta > Magnoliopsida > Poales > Poaceae > Triticum > Triticum dicoccoides. The sequence continues at coordinate 340,005,186 of NC_041384.1, forward strand.
TGACCATCTTCTCCATGAGGATTTAGTGCAACTTATTCTAGAAGTTGTTCCTCAGGGGTCCTTGTGCCCTCGGTTTCTTCGATTATGCTAGAACCATTCAAACAGTGGAATCACTCTCGTCTGTTGAGTTTCTCCACAGTTACTAGAATCACTCCCAGCATTTGTATTTTGTTCCCAGCTTGCACCGCCCTTGTGCCATCCCCTATGGACTACCTTTCTCAGTAATTTCTGATTAGGATCATCTTTAAAGTTGTCCTACCACAGATTCCATCCATTTCCGATGATAAGCAAAATCATCCATTGCGTTGTCTTCAACAAGGTAGTCCACATCATTCATTCTAGTCCGGGTATGCCATCCTTTCGTACTTCCCCAAACGACTGTTGGTGAACTGCCTTAGGCTGGTATAGAGAATTTTGTTGATCTCTGAATCAAAAGTAATTCTTTTTGCCACTTAAGGAAATAACTCTACCAGTCACCTCCTCTAAGGTGTCTTGTTATGGTATCATGGCAACTCAAATCCTCGCTACATTGACAACTGTGCACCACCTCGTTAAGCATGAAATTGTTGTCTACCCAGTGAACCTTGGTCATCTGCTTCACTCCATTCCTTTGGATGTGTGCTTTGTGTCTCAGCTCGAGAGATGTTGCTATGTCTCATTCCGTGAGTTGATCCTGAGTTGTTCGATCTTCGAGAAGATCGACCCTTATAGAGTTTTCCCTTTCCTCTCGCTCTCATGTTAGTTGGATTCTCAGAGCAAGACAACGAGACAAAGATGGTGATCGTATCAATGTTCTTATGAAGTACAACCTGGATCGTGAAGGTTGTGTTAGTTATGTGTTCCCCTTCCATCTTACCCTATGCTTGAATCTCGGGACAAGATTCTTGTTTAGTGGGGGTGAGTTGTCACATCCCTAGTTCTGGTAATGCCTAGTGCTAGCCTCTGGTGTTGCATCATGTTTATTTTTCTCAGAAATTTGGAAATGGGGATGACAGAACCCGCAGCACCCCCTTAACCCAACTAGGGTTTACTAAAATCTTTTCCAATGAACCTGAAATGCCCTTCTAAAATGTTCATCATCTTTTCCTTGGTCTAGAACCTCTGACAAAAATGATGCACACTTTTCTAGGAGATCATAAAGTCAATGGATTAAATGATATGTTATTTACATTTGGACATTTAAATGCTACAAAATATTTAAATGTCCAAATAATCATAGACCAAATGTTTCCTGTTGGATATATTCTATAAAGTGGGCATGAGTAGTTTGATGATTTTTGAAAGTGCCCTGGTATTTTTAATAAAGCCCCAACAGTTGCAGAATTTAGAGAACGGAAAACAAATGGGAGAGAGAGAGAGAGAGAAGTGTTTAGCTCTAGCCCACCTGGCACAGCACAGGAGGCCCAGCCCACAAGGACATCCTTGTCTTCTACCCCTGCCACAAGGTAGAGGCGAACCAGAGCACGACGCAGGCCGTCCCAGCTCCTGCTTCGCGCTGGCGAGCTCCCCTTCATCCCAATAGCACCTGGAGAACGCGCTGGCCCCTCCTCTCTCTGGACCTCCCTCGAGCTCATCCCCTCCTCTGCTCCCTCCCTTCTCTCTGTTCGTTTGCGCCCAAGAACGCCGACGAGCACCGCCGCGTCCACTGCCTCCCCCTCGCTTCTTCAACCGTGTCCAGAGGTCCACAATGACACAAGGTACTCGACGATGAAGCAGGCGATCCCGGAGGCACAGCGACGCCGTCGTCGTCTTCTCCACCACCGATCACCGGACCTCCCCGTCATCGATTCGCCGGCTCCCGGACGCCGCTGAGCATGCTGACCCACTACTCCGCCTCTCTGTGAGCTCACGAATCTTTCCTTGCTAGCGCCGCTATTGATTTTGTCCTCTAACCCACCTAGCCGTCGTGACCGTGAGCCTGTTGCCGCCGGCCATGGCGCCGCTGTGGCCATAGATGCCTTAGCTCGCGCTTGAGCACACCCTCGAGATCGCGATGTTCCCAGGAGCCGAAAGCACCCATCGGTTCGTCCGTAGCTACACCATAGCATCATGTTCATCGGTGCCAGAGCTCCGGCTGCCGCATCGCTCGCCGCAGTTAATGCTACCGGCCACCCCAGCCGCAACCACAGCCATTGTTTGATGCACCGTGTCACGGCCGTTCCAACGAGACCAGCCGCACGTCCTCCCGACGCCGGAGTTGGCCGGACGGCGAACGCCTCCGTGCTCCGGTTATCGCCGGCACTAACCCGCTGACGTAGCACGATCATTAGGGTCTAATTACTAGTTAGTTAACTTGCTGTTTAGTGCGAAACGTGATAAAGCACTATTTAAGATCACAAATGAGTTTGGGGTTGAACCTTTGGTTCAAAATGGCTCAAACCCATCTGGTTGTAGTTGCATTATCCCAACACACTCATATTGCCATGTCATGATCATGCATCAGATTATTGCATTGTACTGATTGTGTTCTTCCTTGTTTGCTGGTATTTGTCCCCTCTCGGTAGACGTGGTTCCAACGATGAGTTCGATGACATCGATGAAGAACTATATTATATTCAGAAGTGCCAGGCAAGCAAAACCCCCTTTTTCATTCCGATACAATCCCACTCTCTCGCTTCTGCTCTCTTTTACTGCATTAGGAAAACAACGCTTCAATTGTTACATGCTGTGGTAGTTGAACTCCTTTTCCTTTCCATGACCTGTCATTGCCACAGTAAATAGATGAAACCCACTAGCATGAGTAGGAGCTGTTTGAGCCCTGATGTGCCTACTCATTCATGCTTGTTTGTCATGCCTGCTACTACTTAGAGTTGAGTCAGGTCTGATTCATCGGGGATGAATTGGAATGGTGATGAACATGTCCTACTGTGTGTGAGCTAAGTGTGTGAACACGATTTGGTAAAGGTAGCGGTGAGAGGCCATGTAGGAGTACATGGTGGGTTGTCTCATTGAAACCGTCCTCAGGAACTGAGTTCTTTGTTTGTGATCCACGAATAGCTACTACCACACATTGGGCTCCTGGCACTCCAAGCTCTCTCGACTTATTAATCAACCTGATCTCTGTCCAGGAGTTGCAACTAGTTTCTGGTGTTTGTAGGATATGTGTTGGGGGCCGTGCATAGCGCTAACCCTAGGGTTGGGCTATGATGCAGTAGAGACATGAGGCACGGTGTACCGATATGCCCGTTTGGTGCCTCGGGAACCCTGCTCTCATTCTTTGGGGCCGTGAGCGAAACCCCGGCCGGATCTCCTTGCGGATGGAACCCGAATAGGCGATAAACCTGGACTAGAGACTTGTGTCATTAGTCAGGTCATGGCCGACACCCTCGCCAGGCTTCCGCTTGAAGGTTGCCGAGATACATGACATGTACATGGCGATACGTGGCGAGAGCGTGTGTGAAGAAGTACACCCCTACAGGGTTAACATCATCTATTCGAATAGCCGTGTCCGCCGTAAGGGACTTCTGGGTTGCCTGTACAGTTCATAGACAAGTGAAAGTGGATACTCTAAAATGCGCAAGATAAGCGTGAGTGCTATGGATGGCGTTCTCGTAGGGAGACGGGAGCGGATCCATAGTGGTGTATTGATTGGTGAATATGTGGACTCGTGTGCGCCACCTCAAAAGAGTTACTTGCAGTCGTAGTTCAGGATAGTCACCGAGTCAAAGCTGGCTTGCTGCAGTTAAACTCCACCACCCCCTTTGTTGGTAATGATGCATATGTAGTTAGTTCTGATGTAAGTCTTGCTGGGTACATTTGTTCTCACGTTTGCTTTATTTATGTTTTGCAGAGAGACTTCATTCTCGCTAGTAGTTCTGTGTGGACTTCGACGTTTAGCTTAAAACCTCATCTACGATCTTGTGCCCTCGGCAGGATCTGGTAGATAGTCAGGCTTCTCAGCCTTTTTCATTTGTAGATGTCTGTGCTCAAACATGTTAAGCTTCCGCATGTGCTATTGCTTGTATGACTTGAATGCTGGGTCATGAGACCCATGTTTGTAATATCCGAATCTTCGGAGTCTTATGAATAAATACTTTGAGTCGTAGAGTTCTGTTGTGATGCCGCGTTGTATTTACACATATCGAGCATATTCTATGTATGATTGAAATGCTTGGTATGTGTGGGATCCGACAACCTAGTTGTCTATCCTTGGTAGCCTCTCTTTTGGGGAAATGTAGTCTAGTGCTTCCACTAAGCCATGGTAGTCTGCTACAGCCCGGTTTGCTGAAGTCCTCTTAGCCCAGTTGCTACTGGTCCGGAACACTTAGACTGGCCGGCATGTGTCCTTCTTCGTTCCTGTGTCTGTCCCTTCGGGAAATGTCACGCTTTGTTCCTTTAAGTCCTTGTAGCTTGCTACGACTTGGGTTCATATGTTGATGACTGACACGTTCGTTGGTGGGTCATGTATGCCTGTCCCTGTAAGTTACTACCACTTTGGGTTTATGACTAGTCATGTCGGCCCGGGTTCTCTGTCATATGGATGCTAGCGACATTATCATATACGTGAGCCAAAAGGCACAAACGGTCCCGGGCCAGGTAAGGTGGCACCCGTGGGAATACCGTGCGTGAGGCCGCAAAGTGATATGATGTGTTACATGCTAGATCGGTGTGACTTTGGATCGGGGTCCTGACAAGTGGGATGAGTGGATGCCCGCTCCTCAGGATCCCTACTACCCTCCAGGCTACTGACTAACTACCAAGTTAGGCCAAAAGCCTAAGCTTGGGGGAGTACGTGTCTCTCACCGACATTACATTCATGTCCACTTATTCCATTTGTCGGTGTTCACACTTTTTCATTGTATCATCCATGCTTAGATTTGTTTTCTTGCTTTCTTCTTGTGTGTTTGAAAAACTTTAGAAAAAACAAAAAATAGTTGTAGTTAATTTACTTTCTATGCATGCTTAGTAGTAGTACTAAGGAGAAAATCCAAAAACTCCAAAAATATTTCAGTGTGTTTCCCTGAATTTCTTTTCTTTTTACTCGAGTTGTACCGAGGAGAAGACCACGATGAAAATGTTGAGTGGCTCTCATATGAATAATTGTTGAACTAATAAAGAGCCCATTTTACCTTGTCTTCTCCTGTTGAATAAAATGTTTGCAGATTCCAGCTTAGTCCATGGCACTCTTGCACTATTATTATTTTCATATCATTCAGTCATGCAAGTGAAAGGCAATAATGACGACATTCGATGAACTGGCCGTGGCAAAGAGAAACTGGTATGAACTTGACTTGTTCTGTTTGCGTAAATATGTTTAACCTAGCATTCAGGCTTCGACCCATTATTATTAAACATGTTTGCAATGACAATTAGTATGTTTAAAATGATTGTCATGTAGTATGATGATATGGTATCCTCCTCTGAATGTTCAAGTGGCTTGACTTGGTACATGTTCATGCATGTAGTTGAATCAAAACCAACGTAGCCTCTATAATGTTTATGTTCATGGTGTTCATATGCTACTCATGCTAGTGTCCTATGTTACTTACGCATAATGCATGGTTATGATCGTTGTTTCTCTCTAGCTGACCGCTTCTAAATCTAAATTGCTAGCCTTCGCCTGTACTAAGTGGGGATTTTGCTTGTACATAAAAAAACTTGAAACCAAAGTTATTCCAGATGAGTCCACCATACCTACCTATATGCGGTATTACCCTGCCGTCCTAAGTAAATTTTCATGTGCCACCTCTAAAAACTTCTAAAAATTTATCCATTTTGTGTGCCTGGATCGTTCATGGAACGACAGGAGGTGGTCGGTATCTTCCATGCTAAGCGGGTTATTCTCAGGTCGAGTTTTTATTCACTCGCTATCGCACGAGAAAAGGCGGTAATAGGGATTCCCAGTCCCGAACTCAAAAATGCAAATAATTAAACAAAACTCCCCCAGGACTGATGTTGGTATGGACGACACCCGCTATTTCGGACAAGCCATGGAGTGTGATTGATGGTGGAGGGGTGTAAACCTTTACTTTTATCGCTTGGGAACCACCACTAGCGTACTTAGCATGGAAGATGTTGATAACTGATGGTCATGAAGTAAATGAGAAGGGTGCATGTCTCAAAATATCATTTATCTCTGTTTTAAAAATTGAGCTCTGGCACCTCTGCAAATCACTACTTCCCTCTGTGAAGGGACTATCTATTTACTTTTATGTTGTGTCATCACCCTCTAAAACAAGCTCCAGAAACTGAGTAGAGCACAACAGTCATGATTTATGTATTGTGTGTAGCTAATGTTGGGTGCATCATGACTGGATCTTTTCTACCATGAATTACAATGTTTAGTGGCTGCTTGAACTTTGGAGGTGCTCTGCATTTATGTTTTGCGTCTCAGAAAGGGCTAGCGAGATACCATTATTGTCATATAATATCATGGTTGTTTTGATGACGTGTTGCCGTTTGAGATATCTTATTATTTCTCTCTAGCTGATTATATCATTGATATGAGTCATTATAATCTTTAAGCATTAATGTCGACATGGTTAGTTATAAAGTTGGCTGAAAACCTGGGTGCTGTTTAAGCTTGTTTATGCAAACAAGAGCAAAAGAGTTCGTAAAAGTTTTTCTTTCTCACTTTCAGTTTATCAACTGAATTGCTTGAGGACAAGCAAAGGTTTAAGCTTGGGGGAGTTGATACGTCTGCAACGCATCTACTTTTTCTCACTCTTTTCCTCTTGTTTTGGACTCTAATTTGCATGATTCGGATGAAACTAACCCCGGACTGACGTTGTTTTCAGCAGAACTACCATGGTGTTGTTTTTGTGAAGAAATAAAAGTTCTTGGAATGGAACGAAACTTTGCCAGGAATTTTATATAATATATAAGAATTTCTAGAGCCCAGACCTACCGGAGAGGGGCCCTTGGGTGGGCACAACCTACCAGTGCATGCCCCCTCTCCTAGCGCCCCAGGTGGGTTGTACCCACTTGGTGCCCCGCAGACCTCAAACCTGACACTATGAATTCCTATTTTCGGAGAAAAAAATAAGGGAGAAAGAATTATCGCGATCCACGAGACGGAGTCGCCGCCAAGCCCTGTTCTTCCTCGGGAGGGCAGATCTGGAGTCCGTTTGGGGCTTTGGAGAGGGGGATCTTCATTCTTTGTCATCACCAACCCTTCTCCATCGCCAATTCCATGATGCTCCCACCCGGGAGTGAGTAATTTCTTCGTAGGCTCGCTGGTCAATGAGGAGTTGGATGAGATTCGTCATGTAATCGAGTTAGTTTTGTTAGGGCCTGATCCCTAGTATCCACTATGTTCTTAGATTGATGTTGCTATGACTTTGCTATGCTTAATTCTTGTCACTTTGGGCCCGGGTGCCATGATTTCAGATCTGAACCGTTTATGAATTAATCATTATATCCATGCTCTAGATCCAATCTTGCAAGTTATAGTCACCTACTACGTGTTATGATCCGATAACCCTGGAGTGACAACAACCGGGCCCACTCTCGGTGATGCTCGCAGTTTGAGGAGTTCATGTATTCACTATGTGTTAATGCTTTGTTCCGGTTCTCTATTGAAAGGAGGCCTTAATATCCCTTAGTTACAAATATGGACCCTGCTGCCACGGGAGGGTAGGACAAAAGTTGCCATGCAAGTTCTTTTAATAAAGCACGTATGACTATTTATGGAATACATGCCTACATTATATCGATGAACTGGAGCTAGTGCCGTATTGCCCTAGGTTATAACCGTCACATGATGAATATCATCTAACAAGTCACCGATCCAATGCCTACGAACTTTTTATATTGTTTCTGCTAAGTTACTGCTGCTATCATCACTGTTACACTTGCTACAAAATTACTGTTATCACTGTTACTGTTACTATTGCCGCTGTCACTACTATCAAACCTATCAAACTACTTTGCTACTGATCACTTTGCTGCACATAATTAATCTCCAGGTGTGGTTGAATTGACAACTCAGCTGCTAATACCTTCAAATATTCTTTGTCTCCCCTTGTGTCGAATCTATAAATTTGGGTTGAATACTTTACCCTCAAAAACTATTGTGATCCCCTATACTCATGGGTTATCAGCCCTGGATGAAGGCCGAAGATGGCACATCATCACTCTCACCTCCTAATATGGAAGCATCACCCTTGCTCGTCACCATGTCGCTCGCCTCCAAAGCATGTTCCTTGATTGGCTCCGTAGTCGTAGTCGTTGCCGCACCATCTGGAAAAAGAGTCATGGTAGACTCACCATCATCAATGCCACTAAGAGGGATGGCGGTGGAGTCGAACTTGGGAGCATCATCTTGGAGCTCGTTGGGCTTGGACATCTTGGTGGTGCTATCCTCATGCTTGTTCTCATGGAGCTTGGTTGTCGTGAACTGAGCTTGGGGTGGAGAAGCCTTGGCCTTCATGAGTTCTTGTTCCGCCTTGAGAGCTCCAATGTAGTTGTTGTCGAGGGACTTGTAGTTCTCGAGGAAGATCGTCTTGGAGATTTCATTGTGTAATCCCATCATGAAGTGGGACTTCATCGAAATGGGGTCGTGCACACCGGCTCGTCGCAAGGCATTCTTCATATCCTTAAAGTACACATCGATGGACTTGGATACTTGGATGGTGTTCTCTAATTGGTGTAGAAGTTGTTCCGTGTAGGTTGGAGGCACAAACTCTCGCCGGAAAGCTCTCTTTGTCTTGGGCCAAGTCATGTCATAGCTCTCCGAATGTGTGTGAATCCACCATGTCGATGCGTAGTCGTGGAAGTTTCTTGTGGCGCACTTCACTTGTTCTTCGGAAGGGACTTGACGTAGCATGCGGTAGTCGTCCATCAAGCGCTCCCACTCGAGATACTCCTCGGGTTCTAGAGTCCCATAGAAAGGAATCTCGTGGTCGTAGTAGCTTGTGGAAGTCACGGACTTGAGCTTGGGGTGCTTCTCTTGAGTGTAGTCTTGGGGTGCTTGTTGGAGAAGATGCCGTATGTCCGTAGGCGAAGATGCCTTGAAGTCGCTTGGCAAAGATGCCAAGGGAGATGGTGAAGTTGTTGAGCGGTAGTTGGTGTTGAGCTGTTGGCCTTCACGTTCTTGTCGATGGTGGTGTCGATGCCGATGTGATCTTGCCGGAGATGGTAGCTCGGAGGCATGTGCTCTTGAGCGTCTTCTCGAAGATGAGTAAGATCGCTTGTAGGACTTGATGAGGGCCATGATCTCTTCCATTTGAGCTTGCATCTTGGTATCGGTGTAGTTTTTCTTGGCATCAGACTCGTCGTTGTTGTTGTAGACCGAAGGAGGTGAAATGCCTTGCCTATCCATCACAAGACTCGAGTAGAGGTGAGTAGGAAATGAGATAAACAATACCAAGTTACCTTTTCCCAAAGTTTAGGATGTATCCCGTTTTACTCAATGTGAAATGAAAGAATAGTGGAATTGGTACCTGACTTGTTCAGTCACATCTATCAAGTAAAGCTTATGGAGTAGCTTGGTGAGGATAGTAGCACAAAAATTTGATGCAAAATGTTAGCAAGAGTCAATAATGTTGAAAGAGATTCACAAATTCGCAAGTGAAACAAGTAGACCAATAGCTATGAATGGCACACGGAAACACACACACGAATAGATAAATGGGGTTGTGCAACCAAGGAATGAGCACAAAATATTGAATCCATGGAAAACGCTCGTGTTGCACAACTCAAGAGAGACGCTAGCACGATTGCTCAATAGGCGGATACAACACTTGTGCACAACCTATAAGATGCAAAATGGATAACTTTCCATCCCAAGTATGCTATGTATGTATGTTCCAGCTTTAGCACAAGATGATCCAAGATGATCAAGTATGATAAATTGTAATGCACTTTGATATGATGCTATGGCTCTTGCTTACAAGCTTCTTTGCTCTTTCTCTTTGATTAAAAGCTTATTCTTTTTTTCCTATTTTTTGATATGGCCAATATGCGAAATGCACAAACCAAGATAGCAATTGTGAATATGCGGGAACAATCTTGTGACACAAGAGATGATATGATACCAAGATGATACCAATATGATATGGTATGTATGCTATAGGAAGTGTATCAATGATCACTAATGTGCACTAGTAACGTTGCCGGCAATACTCAAATGGCTAGTCTCGATAGGCAAGTAACGCAAAATGGGCTAGGGGTGATCAATGCAATTGCAAGGGGAATATAAAATGGTGTCGTCGAGGTTACCATCGAGGGTTTCTCGTTTGTACGCAATGGAGGGATGATGGTGAAGTAGTCAAACTCGATGATGACCTTGTGGCGATGATGAGTGGTGGTGTTCTCGATGTAGAACCGCTCCTAATTAGCCGAAACACCTTAGGAAATGGAAAAAACCGCGAACTCAAAATCTCAAATGTCAAATGTCAAATGGTGGTAGCGGAATGCGGTGGTGGTTGTTGAAGCTTAATGGGATTGTGTAAATGCAATGATGGGTTATGTGAGTAGGCAATGCAGAAGTGTAGGGTTATTTGGTTATGTGAGTCAGAGTTGAAGGTCACCGTCCCTACATCGAGGCTTCTTCCAGGAAACATTTGGTTCATATCCAATTGTGTGATAAAATTGCACCAACGTAAACAACTGCTCCAAGATGAACTAATGAAGGATATCATCTTTGTGGTAACAAGCAAATAGCACTGATGGAAGACAATCTGTTCTTCATTGAACATCGATCAGCTTCACCAACCAATGCAACCATGAGACGCTACCATGACCGTCGATAGCTCTCATGGTGTGATGCATCATCAATTTTGGCATCATGTTTGGGTCAGGCACCAATGAAGTTTGATAATCCTCACTATGGTTTGGTTGTTCTCGATAATGAAGCTCGAGAAAGGAAGAACTACGAAACAGTTGAAGGAAATATGCCCTAGAGGCAATAATAAAGTTGTTATTTATATTTCCTTATATCATGATCAATGTTTATTATTCATGCTAGAATTGTATTAACCGGAAACTTAGTACATGTGTGAATACATAGACAAAATAGAGTGTCCGTAGTATGCCTCTACTTGACTAGCTCGTTAATAAAAGATGGTTAAGTTTCCTGACCATAGACATATGTTGTCATTTGATGAACGAGATCACATCATTAGAGAATGATGTGATGGACAAGACCCATCCGTTCGCTTAGCATTATGATCGTTTAGTTTTATTGCTATTGCTTTCTTCATGACTTATACATATTCCTCTGACTATGAGATTGTGTAACTCCCGAATACCGGAGGAACACCTTATGTGATATCAAACGTCACAACGTAACTGGGTGATTATAAAGATGCTCTACAGGTGTCTCCGAAGGTGTTTGTTGAGTTGTCATAGATCAAGATTAGGATTTGTCACTCCATGTATCGGAGAGGTATCTCTGGGCCCTCTCGATAATGCACATCACTATAAACCTTGGAAGAAATGTGATTAATGAGTTAGTTGTAGGATGATGCATTACGGAACAAGTAAAGAGACTTGCCGGTAACGGGATTGAACTAGGTATGAGGATACCGATGATCGAATCTTGGGCAAGTAACATACCGATGACAAAGGGAATGATGTATGTTGTTATGCGGTTTGACCGATAAAGATATTCATATAATATGTAGGAACCAATATGAGCATCCAGGTTCCTCTATTGGTTATTGACTGGAGATGTGTCTCGGTCATGTCTACATAGTTCTCGAACCAGTAGAGTCCGCACGCTTAACGTTCGATGACGATTTGTATTATAAGTTATGTGTTTTGGTGACCGAAGTTTGTTCGGAGTCCCGGATGAGATCACGGACATGACGAAGAGTCTTGAAATGGTCGAGAGGTAAATATTAATATATTGGAAGGTAGTATTCGGACATCGGAATGGTTCTGAGTGATTCGGGTATTTTTCTGGAGTACCGAGGGTTACCAGAACCCCCCGGGGAAGTGTTGGGCCTACATGGTCCTAAAGGGAGAGAGAGGGAAGCCCGCGGGGGGTGGCGCGCGCCCCTTCCTAGGGAGTCTGAATAGGACAAGGAGGAGAGGGTGCTGCCCCCCGTTCGCTTTCCCTCTCCCTCTCCTTCCTATTCCCTCTGATGGAGAAAGGAAAGGGGGGGGGGTGAATCCTACTTGGACTATGAGTCCAAGTAGGACTCCCCCCTTGGCGCGTGATGCGGGGATAACCCAGTGTAGGCCGATCTTTCACGATTGGAGTGGATTCCCTCAAAGAACACGAAGAACACGGGGAAGAACAGAGAGAAATCACAAGTGGAAACACTCAAGAACAAATCCAATCACACATCCACTAGACAATCAAACACACAAGATCCACAAGGTACATGAACAACAAAAGGAAAGATACACGGTAAAGTTCATCTCCAAGAGGAGTTCTTGATGGTATCCTAGACGAATCTTCCTATTAGGGGTCTTGACGATATATCCCGCGGGATCTTCTCACATGGAGGTGTTGAACTCCATGGGAGTGGTGGTCTCTCTCTTTCTCAGGAGTAGAGGTATTTAGGAGCAAAGCTCACATACAAATGAGCTATCACTTTGCTAACCCTAGAAAGGATGTGGAGGTGATCTATTTATAGTCTAAGCCACGAAGGGGTAAGTGGGGGAGTGATACGTCCATTTTGCATCATGCTTTTATATCGATATTTATTGCATTATGGGCTGTTATTACACATTATGTCACAATACTTATGCCTTTTCTCTCTTATTTTACAAGCTTTACATGAAGAGGGAGAATGCTGGCAGCTGGAATTCTAGGCTGGAAAAGGACAAAATATTATAGACCTATTCTGCACAGCTCCAAAATCCTGAAACTCCACGAAAGTCAGTTTTGGAGTATATAAAAAATATTGGGCGAAGGAAGCACCAGAGGGGGGCCACCCACCGTCCACGAGGGTGGAGGGCGCGCCCCCTACCTCGTGGGCCACCTGGCAGCCCCCCGATGCCCATCTTCTGGTATAAGGTATCTTTTGCCCTGGAAAAAAATCATAAGAAAGTTTTCAGGACGAAGCGCCGCCGTCTCGAGGGGGAACCTTGGCGAAACCAATCTACACTACAAAAAAATACACTTCCGTGATGATACATGTTTGTCACAGTAGATCGCATTTTCTGTCATGCATGTACATCCATGACGATTTTATGACAGAATGAAGATAGTCAAACATGTGCTGTCGTAGAAGTGTTCCATGACATTACCAAAATTATCATCATGGAAGTGTCCACTTCCATGACGATAAATCGCGCGTCACAGAAGTGCTTTCGTCAAGGGTGACCGACACGTGGCATCCACCGTAACGGAATGCCGTTAAGCTATCGGGTCGGGTTTTGGATCCGATAATCCGTTAACAGCCCCGACCAATTGGGATTTTCCATGTGTAAAATCATCACTGGCTGGAGGAAACACTTGTCGGCTCATCGCTGGGACAGATGTCATCCACTCATTTGACAGAAGGCGCCTATGATATGTCGACACGTGGCACGGCCCAACAGAGGCCCATTCCTGTGAAAAGGCCGGCCCGTTTGACTTGGTCAAAAGGTGGCGGGCCGGCCCATGGAAAGCCTGTTAACGGCCTGTTCACATATAGCCCATTTACAGCCCGCTAACCCAAGGCCCGTTATGCCCTATTCGAATTAGGCCCAGTAGCGTCATCTGGGCCATCCAATATGATTCCAGCCCGTTTTCACTTGTGGCCCATGTATGGCCCATGACGTCTTTCGGCCCATATGAGGCCCTATGTAACTCTTGGCCTATTAACAGCCCGTGGTGAAACTGGCCCGTAATGAACAGTGTATCACTTTACTCCCATTAACGGCCCGTGGTGAAACTGGCCCCTAAAGAACAGTGTATCACTTTATACCCATTAATGACCCGTTATTCCGTTGGGCCGTTTCCAGCCCATGTTATCTTTCGGCCTTCTCAGAGCCCATTTATTCTTGGGCTATTTTCCAGCATTCTTTTACTTACAACCCGTTACTGTCATTTTCTGCTTGTGGGCCAAATTCAGCCCGTTTGTGGTCCGTTAATACGTTGGGCCATTTTCATAGTGTCATCAAATACGGCCTATTAACGATGGCCCGTTATGGTCGGCCCATGAACGGACGATTCCAACTCTAGCCCGTTTACGCCCAGAATGCGGTCTGTTTGGCCCATGTTTGGCCAATCGATCATACGGCCCGTATGAGGCCCATTGATGATACGGCCTATCGGTGTCAAAACCGGCGGATCTCGGGTAGGGGGTCCTGAACTGTGCGTCTAGGCTGGATGGTAATAGGAGACAGGGGACACGATGTTTTACCCAGGTTCGGGCCCTCTTGATGGAGGTAAAACCCTACGTCCTGCTTGATTAATATTGATGATATGGGTAGTACAAGAGTAGATCTACCACGAGATCAGAGAGGCTAAACCCTAGAAGCTAGCCTACGGTATGATTGTATGTTATGGTTGTTGTCCTACGGACTAAAACCCTTCGGTTTATATAGACACCGGAGAGGGTTAGGTTACACAAGGTCGGTTACAAAGGAGGAGATATCCATATCCGTATTACCTAGCTTGCCTTCCACGCCAAGTAGAGTCCCACCCGGACACGAGACGAAGTCTTCAATCTTGTATCTTCATAGTCTATCAGTCCGACCAATGGAGATAGTCCGGCTGTCCGGAGACCCCGTAATCCAGGACTCCCTCAGTAGCCCCTGAACCAGGCTTCAATGACGATGAGTTCACTGCGCACTATTGTCTTCGGCATTGCAAGGCGGCTTCCTTCTCCGAATACATCACAGAAGAATTTGAACATGAGGATAGTGTCCGACCCTGCAAAATAAGTTCCACATTCCACCGTAGAGAGAATAATATTTTCGCAGATCTAATTTGCCGGCTTGTTTTGGCAGCATGACTTTATGTCATGGCCCGGTGATTATTCGAACCTTTTCTTTTAACCAGCCCCGCACATAACGCAAGGCAGTTTTTCGACACGTCTTGTCAAAGCAGAGATCGTGTCCCCTTATTATGGGATTCTCATCAATACGGGCGTGGGTAACCTAACCGCACCATCAATTGCAGCGCTTGGGGGATAAGCGAGTTTTACCAGGCAAGTGGGGACGCTTAGCTTCGTCCACCCATATAAAGGGATAAGGATTCACCTTTCTATCCACGCCTTCTTCCTCCCTTGCCCATCCGTTTTCGCACACTCAAGCTCTAGCGCCAAAGTCCGTACTTCCCACCTCGACCTTCTCCAATCATGTCCAGAGCGGGAGGCAAGTGGATTGTATCCTTCGTCATGGAGGGAGACATCAAGAAACTGAGGAGAGCCAGATACCTGCCCGACGACATCGCACACCGGCTCCCAGATGAGGGGCAGCTGATCCCCACCCCCAGGCCCCATGAGAGGGTAGTATTCCTCACCCAATTCCTCCGCGGACCGGGATTCCCTCTCCATCCCTTCGTCTGGGGGCTCATGTTTTATTATGGCCTGGATTTCCACGATGTGGCCCCGAACTTCATCCTCAACATCTCGGCGTTTATCGTCGTGTGCGAGGCCTTCCTCTGCATGAGGCCCCATTTCGGCTTATGGCTGAAGTCCTTCAATGTCAAGCCGAAGGTGGTGGGCAAGATGCCCAACGTAACATGGCTCGAGGGCTCCTTTGTGGAAACCATAAAGGGGTGGCAATCGGGGTGGTTCTATATCACTGAGCCGCGCGACCCTGCATGGGCAGCGCCCCCGAGTTCTCATCTGGCATCCCCACGCGGCTCACCTCCTGGAAAGAGAAGGGCATGTCCTGGGGTAATTCGAAAGAGCTGACCGGACTCCAAACATGTATTCAAAACATGTTGGACGAGAAGCTCAAGCTTGTCAACATAGTCCAACTTATGCTCATCCGCCGGATACTCCTGTGCCAACAACAGGAGTTCAACTTGTGGGAGTTCAATCCGGCGCAGCACCGAACTCTAAACAGGCTCTTCGACACGACTCATGAAGACGCCTGGAGGGTGCTGTTCAAAAGCGCCGAGGTCCCCCCTATTACTGAGGATCGCGTATTCAGCGCGAAGCGCCAAGCCAGTGCGGTAAGCTGCTTTACCTTTCACAGGATACTTATTTGTTATACAGATTGATTCTATGCGGGATCTAAACTCATGTACCTTCGACAGGACTGGCATAAGATGGCTGGACAGATCGACTGTCTGGCTCCTTTGCCCGAAGGCCCCGCAGACGCTCTTCCGGCGAAGATGTTGACTCCGGCCCCTTATACGGTGCCGGAGAAGACCAAGAAGGCCAAGGGAACTCGAAAGAGTTCCCGACGCCACGCGTCGTCAGACTCACCGTCCGATCACTCTGCGGCACACTCTTCCCCTAAAGACGGGGAAGAAGAAGAAGAATATGCTCCCCCACCGACTGGGGGAGATAGGAAAAGGAAGGCTGCCCCAACTGGGGAGGCCGAAGGGTCCAAGAAGTGGAGGACTCTCCTTCCGGACAGTTCCACCGCCGCTGACGAGGGCGAGGACGAGTGGTTGCCCCAGGCCAGGCCCCTGGGGAGATCGTAAGTATTCGGATACCAGAGTAACTCATAGGATTCCTTTGTCGCACTGCTTTCTCTAATGTCGAACGCAATTATGCAGGCTGCCACGAGCCAGCATCGATGTATCATCGAACGGCTCCTTGGGCTTGTCGGACATGGATAGCGATCCAGTCCCAACCGCCACCTCCCCTCATCCTGCCGACGACGCCGAGGTGTTATCTCAAGAGGCACCAGATCAAGGGGAGACAGCCCCGGAGGCGCCTCAAGGCGACCTTCCGGACTCCGGGAGCCGAGGGGATGGGGCCCTAGAGAGCTCCGAGTTCGGCCCTCTGCCGAACACCGCACCGGAACCTCCAGTGGTTCCGGGCTCGGGCAGGCGGCCTCCCTCTAAGAGGGGCAAGACGCCTGTGCCGGTGACGTCTGTCCATCCAGAGGCACCGGACAGTCTGCTGGAAGCGCTTTCCAGCACTTCCATCGACGAGGAGCACCGCACTATTATGAGTGCGATGATCCAGAAGGTTCAATCCGCCAAGAGCGGATTGACTGAAGCCTATGCCAGCCTTCTAACAGGCTTCGAGGTAAGTGTTTTAAAATGTAGTAGAAATATTACTGCATAGACAGTAGCCCCAGATGCTTTGTTCGGTGTTCACAAAGAAAAGCCGAACAAAGGATCAAATAATATCGCAGGAGTCTAATATAACTATGTCAATATGCGTATGCAGGCTTCGCTGCTGGTGTCTGCCGCACTGACTGGGGAGGTCGCCGTACTGAAGCAGGCCCTCGAGGGGTCCCGAAAAGAGCTCGACCATGAAGCAAGCGCTAACTAAGGCCGAAGATAAAGCGGCCCAGGAGCGCACCGAGCGAGAGAAGCACGAGGCTCGGGTGGGTGAGGTGCAACAAGAGCTCCAGGCTCTCGTGACAAAGCACGAGGCGTTGGAGCTTGAGTCGAAGACGCGAGAATCTGAGCTTGTCGTGGCCCTCGAGAGCGCAAAGAGTGCCAAGGCCGAGGCCCAGAAGGCCCTCCAGGAGATCGACGCGATGAAGAAGATAGCGGCGGGTAAGGCTTTCTATATGCAAAACAAGCATGTAAAAGTAAATTACTGATTACTTACCCGGATCCGGAGCTCTTCAGGAGCATTCACAGATTTGCCCCGCAATGTGTCCGATGCCGCACAATTTTACCAGGCCGAGTACGGAAGCTCGACGGAGAAGCTGTTCTGGTCTCAGTATGCTGAGGCCGAACATCCAGTGCCAATGAGCGACCAGCTGAAGCAGATGGTCGAGCTACGTAAGGCGGCCAATCAGGCCATGAAGAGCTTTATAGTCCGGCTGTGGCTTGGCGACGCCCTTCTGAACAACTACTTCGGCCTGGTGAGGCGCCTTGTGGATGCCTGCCCACGGCTGGAGGTCGTCAAGCAATCCGTCTGCATTGAAGGTGCACGCCGGGCCTTCGCCCATGTAAAATGCAGTGGGTCAAGCTAGATGCCGTGAAGCTGACCAAGGAGGGGCTGCCGGAGGGCAAGGAGCACCGCCACCCCGAGATGTACTACGAGGGTGTTCCGCCGGGTGCCCATCTCAACGCGGACGAGTGTTCGAAGGATGTAATATTTGAGTAAACTTGCTCGTTTTATCTTGTATTTATGAAAACTTGTTTCATATGCGCTATGCAACGCTTGTTTGAATTTAAAATATTACCTTCTATTTGGCTGTTTATCCAATCTGAGAGATGGCTAGTCCTTGGCTTCTGCCCCTATGCCACAAGTGCTGGGGTGTTCGGGATAAACCTGAGCACTCTTGTTCCCATATTTGGGTCCTTCGAGGGAGGTGCTCAGCACAACGAACAAGGCAACCGGACTAATAATGCTTTATCACTCTCACTTAGCCATAGAATTCTATAATTTTAAATTTCGGCGAGGCCCCTGGTATTCAGAAGGCCGAATACGGGGCGCGATACACGCCTGTAAGCCGGACAGGGCCGGCCCCTCGCCCTAAGCGGCATAAGTCTTTAGGGACTCGAAAAACCTCGCCGAATAGCGACCAGTCTCTCGCCTTATCATGACAGTCAGTTTTAGCTTTCTCTACTGATTGCTAAGCCTGTCAGAACCGGGGCACAATCGCAGTAGTTCTCTTAGTGCTACCTTAGACGATAGAGCGGAACGTAAGGTACCAAAACATAGGAGCCGGGCAAACCCAACATTTGACCAAAGACATGATTCGGAGCTGATGAATATAATGCTATAAGTTCGGGGTGCCGCACTTGTGAAAGTGTTCGGACTTTTCACACCACATTGTGGGGTACGTAAGCCCCTGGTGTATTGGCCGTACCATAGTGTACGGTTGCAAGGCGTCGCTAATGAACACATAGATATATGTATATAACAAGAATGCAATAATAGTCATGATGTCATGCATTATTTATTAAAAAATTGCGTTAAAGCAGAGTGATACAGATAGTGCGATAAGCAAAGAGTGGGACTATGTCCCTTCCAAGGGCAAGCTGAGGAATGATATTAAATTGAATATTTCACTCGTTTACTGTAATCAACCTGGGAATTCCGTGATATAACGTAGCTGTCTGCCACCTTGGTTGCTGCATCATGTGTTCGGCAATAGTGCTGCCGGACAGTGTTTCCAGAGATTAAGGTCCTGAAAGAAAAAGAAAAATGACCGAGCGGGAAGCCCCTAGTGCGGTTTAGGCCGCGTCTTGGGGCGTGCCGTAGTTGTGCCCCCTCCCCACCTGTGCCCATGGTTTTTTAATGCGTAATTATGTATGCGCGACACGAGTTTCGCCGCTGGGCTGGGATTGGGGTGGCCGCCGTATTGCTACGCGAGCGCAGATCACGCCAGGCGGTCTATTTGCCGATTGCCCTGAGCGCTTGAAGGTGTCCAGGCTGTGAAGTGCCGAACTGGTTGATTGCCTTGAGAGGCTGCTTTGCATTTCTGCTACGAGGGCTGCGGTGTGCTCCTCTGTTCGGAGAGAGCGCTCTGTGTTTCCATTGACTGTGATAACTCCGTGAGGTCCTGGCATCTTGAGCTTGAGGTATGCATAATGCGGTACCGCATTGAATCTAGCAAATGCGGTTCGCCCGAGCAGCGCGTTATAACCACTGCGAAACGGGACTATATCAAAGATTAACTCTTCGCTTCGGAAGTTATCCGGGGATCCGAAGACCACTTCCAGTGTAATTGAGCCTGTGCAATGGGCCTCTACACCTGGAATGACGCCCTTAAAGGTCGTTTTTGTGGGTTTGATCCTTGAGGGGTCTATACCCATTTTGCACATTGTGTCCTGATAAAGCAGGTTCAGGCTGCTGCCGCTATCCATAAGGACTCGAGTGAGGTGAAATCCGTCGATGATTGGGTCTAGGACCAGTGCGGCGAATCCGCCATGACGGATACTAGTGGGGTGGTCCCTACGATCGAAGGTGACCGGACAAGAAGACCAAGGGTTGAACTTTGGGGCGACTGGCTCCAACGCATATACGTCCCTGAGCGCACGCTTCCGCTCCCTCTTGGGGATGTGGGTTGCGTATATCATGTTCACCGTCCGCACCTGCGGGGGAAACCTCTTCTGTCCTCCAGTGTGCGGCTGCCGGGGCTCCTCCTCGTCATCGCTATGCGGCCCCTTGTCCTTGTTTTCGGAAATTAACTTGCCGGCCTGCTTGAAAACCCAACAATCCCTGTTGGTGTGATTGGCTGGCTTGTCTGGGGTGCTGTGTATTTGACACGAGCGATCGAGTATACGGTCCAAGATGGACGGAACCGGCGTACTTAGTTTAAATGGCTTTTTCCGCTGACCGGGTTTAGAGCCTTTCAATCCGGCATTGACTGCCGTATCCTCAGTATTTTCACTGTTAATGCGGCGCTTATGCTTGTTGCGACGTGACCTGCTATTGCCGTCCTTGGTATCTGAGGTACCATGGTTCTTTGATATGTTATTACTGCGAGCCAGCCGGTTGTCTTCTCCCGCACAAAAGCGGGTCATAATCATCATGAGAGCTGCCATAGATTTCGGCTTTTCCTGACCAAGGTGCCGGGCTAGCCACTCGTCTCGGATGTTGTGCTTGAAAGCCGCTAAGGCCTCCGCATCCGGATAGTCAACGATTTGATTTTTCTTTGTAAGGAACCGAGTCCAGAATTGTCTGGCCGATTCTTCTGGCTGCTGAATTATGTGGCTCAAATCATCGGTGTCTGGTGGTCGCACATAAGTGCCTGAAAGTTGTCAAGGAATGCGGCTTCCAGATCTTCCCAACAGCTAATGGAGTCCGCTGGCAAGCTGTTAAGCCAATGCCGCGCTGGTCCTTTGAGGTTTAGTGGGAGGTATTTGATGGCGTGTAAGTCATCGCCGCGGGCCATGTGGATGTGGAGGAGGAAGTCCTCAATCCATACTGCGGGATCTGTTGTGCCGTTGTATGATTCAATATTTACAGGTTTGAAACCTTCTGGGAATTGATGTTCCATTACTTCGTCTGTGAAGCATAAGGGTGTGCGGCGCCTCTGTATTGGGCTATATTGTGACGCAGCTCGAATGGGTCTTGCCCGCTGTGTTCTGCCCGACCAGATTTGCTTTTACTGTATCCGGCATGATGTTTGTCGTCTCGCAGAGTGGTGCGCCCTTGTGATCCGTAGATCGATCTTGAATGCTTTGCCTTGTCCTCCAATATGTCTCGCAGGTCTGGCGTATCTCCCCGTGCCTTTTTATTTGAATGGCGCTGGGGTGGAGGCTGAGCTTTTGGCTGGAATGCCTCTCTATCACGGCCACGAGGTGGCCGATCAGCCGTATCATACGCTTCTTCCTCCAGTCGGGGTAGTAACCTGCGCCTTGGGTAACTCTTGGAGGGGCGCTCGAGGTTATATTCCTCGGCCGCGAGGACTTCAGTCCATTTGTCAGCTAGCAGATCTTGATCAGGTTGAAGCTGCAGCTGCTGCTTTTTCTTCAGGCTATTTGCCATGGCCATAAGTCGGTGCTTGAAGTGCTCCTGTTCGATGGGATCCTCTGGGACGGCGAATTCGTTGTCGCCGAGGCTTGCCTCGTCTTCAGAGGGGGGGGATGTAATTGTCATCCTCCTCCTCTCCGTCCGCCGCTCTCTCAGGAGAGCTGGCTCCTCCATCCTCCTGCTCTAAATCGTGCTGGAGGGGTTTGTTGTTTTCTTTGACACTATCCGGAGTGTTATTATCTCCTGTGCTGGTATCACCACTTTTGCTTTGGCGGGACTTAGAGCGGCGCCGCTGACGTCGGTGTTTGGGTTGCTTCTTGGAGGGGTCATCCTCCGCTATCCCGTCGCCATTGCCTTCTTTGGGTGTATCCACCATGTATATGTCATATGACGAGGTGGCTTTCCAGTGCCCTATAGGTGCTGGTTCATGTTCGTCTCCAACATCGTCGTCCATATCGTTTATGTGTTCGGAGTCGAAGTCGAGCATGTCGGTTAAATCATCGATAGTGGCTACGAAGTGGGTGGTGGGTGGGCGTCGAATTTCTTCATCGTCCGCATCCCAATCCTGTTGGCCATAATCCGACCAGGGCTCTCCTGACAAAGAGAGAGACCTTAGTGAATTCAGAATGTCGCCGCAGGGCGAGTGCTGAAAGATATCTGTGGTGGTGAATTCCATGATCGGCGCCTGATCGGATTCGATTGGCAGGGGCGCGGATGGTTCGAAGTCCAGAAAAGAATCCGGCACCTTGGAGTCACGGGCTGCGCAGAGGTTTAGGCTGGTGTTCGGCTCGATCGCCGTTGAGACTGCAGCCCCTGAGGCGGCGTCTAACCACCCGTCCTCAACTGGCGTAGTTGGCTCCGAGCTAAGGGTCGAAGCGGATGCGGGCGCAGCCTCTGGGGTACTATTCGGCGGCAGAGCTAGGTCATACCCATCGCGACAGTGCGGCGCGCCCGGCTGTGACATATGTGGTAGACCAAGCAAACGTTATGTACGCAAACTTGGATCACGGCGGGATTCTTCCTCTCTTCGTCCTTTAGATCCTTCTCTGGTCCCAGGACTGTGGTGTACTCAACATCTAGCCCAGTGACCCACTCATCATCTGAGTTTTCGAACATGCGTCTGAAGCGAGAAAGGCATCCTTTCATTGTCGCGGAAGAACGGGTGTAGATGACGTCGAACTCATCGTCGGTGATGGTTCTAACCTTATACTCACCACCGATCATGGAGATTTGGGACGCCATGGATTTGGGAGGAGGGTTAGGATTAGTGGATCTGCCGTAATGTGAATGGACGGGACGATTAGGAGCGAACCGCCGTATTGAAGGACGTGCGGGGACGAGTAGGAGCGAACTGCCAGCGTGCGAATGCCAGGGTAGTGGCTTTCCATTCTCCCATGATACGGGCTTCCGAGAGCCCTTGGATCTGAGAGTGAACGGTTGCATGGCCTGATTCTAGACCTATGGGTGAATATCCTATCCTGGAGGGTTATTCTGCAAATTTTCAGCAACTTAGCATGCGACCGTTTGATCTCAGATCCAAGGGTTGCCAGCAGCCCGTATCATGGTCGCGCCTACCACGACCGTCGCGTCGCTCGTGCGGTTGCGCCCTTGGAGATTTAACATGGTACGTTAGGCTATCTGATGTTGGCATGTCATACATAGTCATCACTTAGTCACTCATACTACAACAAGGTTGGCTATAAGGTTGGCTATAAGTGTATTTTTTTACTCCTCTCTATCTCTTTCTTCATACTCCCTCCATCCCACAATATAAGAATGTTTTTGACACTAGTGTAGTGCCAAAAACGTTCTTATATTATGGGACACAGGGAGTACTAGTATTTGCCAAGGAGTGACCTCTTCCAATGAAATGGTGTTGCTAAGTTTGCTTCATTTAATTAGCTATAGACTCAAAATTGTCTTTTCACCTAGGTACACGCGCTTAGCACCGTTTCTTCCTTGGGTCACCAAACTAGTCTCTTTCTTCTTGATTAACTTGCCACATAAGACTTTATGCCTATGTGGCAAGCTTAAGCACCTGTAGGAGCAAGTAAAAGTAAGTACAATAGTGCGCTTTACATGGCATTTTTTCATATGTGGAGGAAAGAGAGGCAAGGAAAAAGTGGAGAAGTGGGCTCTCATGCAAGAGCCAGCCTCTACTACATGGTGGAGCATTGGGAGAGGCACCTGTATGGAGGTGGTCAGGAATCGGGAGACTCACGCCGGTCGTAGCGCCACTGTTAAAATGATAATGGCAAGTCAAATTACGGGGCCCCACCTATCCAGCAGTAACTCGCTGTCAAATCACACAACCCTACGTTTGCAGTAGCCTACTCCCTCATCTTCTCGCATCTCTGTCGAACCGACTAGGCGGAACCGCCCCGTCGCCTACCACGTAGGAAAAGCCACGCCCTCGACTTTTAAATAGTATACAGTATACTAATTTTGTATCCATGGATTGCGCCCGCACCATGGAGCAAAGCGTCTAGAAAACGGAGGAGAGACGGTGGTCTTGCAATAGAGAAGAGGGAGAGGCGAGACAGTGGTTTTGGAATGGAGATGATGGAGATGAGAGGAGGTGGTTTTGCAATGGAGAAGATCAGAAGAGGGAGAGGCGAGACGGTGGTTTTGGAATGGAGATGATGGAGAGGAGAGGAGGTGGTTTTGCAATGGAGAAGAGGGAGAGGAGCATGCGGCAGCGATTTAGGATTGGACAAGAGGGCCGGCGCGCTGTGACTGGATCAAAATGAAAATCAATTTACCCTTCAATTAAGAAAGCGACCCCACACTAACTAGTCTCCCTTTTATTCTGGGTCATAATTGACCATGATTTTCGCACATAAAATATATGTTATACGTTGCAAAAATAATATAATTTGAAAGTACATTCAGATACGGACCAAAGGATACAATTTTTGGTGACATGCATTCACATTTTGCTTGTCAAATATAGTACATGGTCAAACTTTGACCCAAAATACGCAAAACAACAAAAGAATACTTCCAAGACCAGCGCCGCTCTTCCGCTCTTGTCCTCTTAAACCACTGCCGCTCCTCTCCTGTTCCAATCTAAATGCAGCGCCGCTCCTCTCCTCTTCCATTTCAAAACCACCGCCCCTCCTCTCCCGTTCTAATCCAAAACCAGCGCTGCTCCTCTCCTCTTCCATTCAAAAACCACCGCCGGCGAGTGAAGGTGTTGTGGACAAGTAGATCGATGGAGGAGTACAACCGATACATGAGGATCACAGATGGTGACCCTGTGAAGCTAGCTAGGATGTTGGAGATATAGTCTTGGTTTAACAACAAGGACCAACTAGCGGCGACGGCGACATCCATGGCCAAATATGTGCAACAGAGCAAAAAGGCGGTGATACTCCCAGAGGGAGTCGCACCGGAGTACATAGAGCTGCTCCTCTGGGCCATGGAGCAAACAGATTCACCGAATCCGATCATGAGGGAGCGGTGGTGGGAGTATCGATCCCAGATGAAGCATCCACCAGAGATTGAAGGATCGAGCATCTACAGGGTGCCGTTTGTGAGGGTGTCCTACCAGAGCGAGCCGGTGGAGTCTTCGTCGACCGAACCCAACTGCAAGAGGAGAAAAGCAGTTGGCCCGATGACGCTTCCCCCGCCATCGTCTCCCTCGATGTTCACATCGTCTCACGGGGCGGCTGTCTGCCGCCGAGGAATAGGAGGGGGCTGCCCCCCCCAGCCCAATAGTCGGGCAGGTTGTGAATTGTCAGGAGGAGCTTAGGGTTGTCAGTATTTGCAGGTTGTGAATTGTGTTTTGTGTTGTGTATTTTGAGAGTACTTTCAGATATGAATGTCTTTTGAATTTCAGATTTGCAGTATTGAGCATATGAAGTATTTTATGAATTCTAGATATCTATTTTTAGCACTTAAAAATGTAGTTTCATAGGAGTATAAAAGTGCAGACAATGTGATTCTCAGAGAAGAAACTGCAAGTTTCAGTTTCAGATAAGAAACTGCAAGTTCAGTTTCAGATAAGAAACTGCAACTTTTAGAGGCAGAGCATTTATATTAACTCGGCCTTTTCAAACAGGTTAACATTATGTTGGAAGTTTTATTCATGGTCGAAAATGGAACTACCAACCAGTTAACATCATGCTGATCAACATTCATGCATAGCACATCTTCATATGATGCACAGTCAAAATGCCCACACAATGTCGAGTGTGCGAAACAACAGAGAAAACGAGGGACGGAGTTTTGGCAAATGTTGGACGTGGTTTTGGGCTGCCCTGTCTAGGCTTTCATTTTTAACATGCGCAGCCCACGACCTCGGATGGGAGATCCATAAGCCTGTTTGTATTTTCTTAGAGCCGTCATGTATCGACGGCCTATGGACCTCCCATCCGAGATTTTATTTTTGGCAGCCCAATTTATGTATTTTTTGAAGAAAACGCAGAGGTCTGTTCTATTTTTCTATATAAGAATAGGAATGCCAGGTCCAACTTATGTTTCCCTTCTAACTATATTATATATATTTAAATTATTTTATATGTTGACTGTTTAGTTCACATAATTGGCAAATAGATGACCGCTCTCGCGATCCCCTTCGCCCCCGCCACCACCTCCACCCTCGCCGCTGCCCCCGCCACTACCTCCACCCTCGCCGCCGCCATAGATCTCGCTGCCACCCCCCGCCTCCTGACTCCGGGCGCGCTTGCCCCCCTCAGCAAGTCCGCTCGCGCGCCCCATGGAGTCGCCGGCCATATCCATGGGGGAATGGCTGGAAGACAGGCAGATGTACAAGATGCATCTCCCACATGTCTACAAAGCCTTCCCGCGGATGCTCCAGCCGCTCAACTCCGTCGCGCCGGCGGTGCTGCGGGAGACTCGAGGGTGGAGATGGAGGGAGCGGGCGATGCGGATCCATGACGACGCTCTCCCCTGGACCCAGTGCACGCGTGAATGGAGGGAAGTAGAGGAGGAAGCAACAAGGGAGGAAGCCGAGGAGGGACCGAATCCGTTCTCTCACTTGTGCAGGTATGCTCGGATGTGCAAGGAACATGTGAATTGGGAGCTGCTGAATCTAGCCATGCGGATCTACTTCGAAGGAGATTTCTCGGAGAAGCACAGGATGCCCCACCCCAGGGAGCCGTCGATTGCGTTCGTTCGATGGGCGAAAGGAGAAGTGAATTCAGGAGATTCATGCCACGCTGCGAGATGGGAATGCTTGACCGGACTCATGCCCACCAGCACGCCACCGGAGCCGAAGCATGTGGATCCCCTACCTTACCTCTCCCCCAAACCCGCAGAAGATTTAAATTAGGCTTGCAATCTACTTCAATTGAGCTGTCTGGTGGTTATTTCTGCTTCCTGAGAGACAACATCTGGCTGGAGGATGAGAAGGAACCAGGAACTCCGATGAATTTCCCCTATCACAATGGGGGGAGCGCCGGTTGGGCAGTGGTATGACCCACCTCTGCCCCAAATGGGGGCACAATCTGGGTAGGTCCTGTAATTGCCCAAGATCAATCTGCTGGTGGTTCTGACTCTCAGATCAGTGGGAAATCTAAAGGCAAGAATCAACAAAAGAAGAGACACAACATCCAGAAAACTGCTCCTGCCCCTGCGTTGGGCCTTATGGCATACTCTGAGGTGATATTCTACAACTGTGGGGAACCAGGGCATCATTTGGATAAATGTGTCAAGCCCAAGAGTTGTTTTATCTGCAAAATGGTTACCCATAAAGTTAAGAATTACCCTGTCAGAAGGAAAACCCACAGTTCTTCTAGATATGTTGGAAGTGCTGCTCCAGGATTAGGGTTCTACCACATAGACCCACCTGATGAAAGTGCTCAGTATCATGGCTCCCTGAAGAATGTGGGGATTGTTCTGGTAGAAGCTGGTGAAGTCACCAAGTAGGAACTTGCCACTGAGTTTGCAGACATTTACAAAACCAACTGGTCCTGGCCAATCAATGCCCTAGATGAGTGGACATTCTTGGTCAAATTCCCTCCTGAAATAGATGTAGTTCAAGTTGCTGGATACCCCTGTTTTGGTATCAAAAAAGACAATGTTGTAGTCAATGTTGAAGTCTGGAAAGGCAGGATTGAGGCTGAAGAGGACCTCCAGGAAACTTCCACTCTGAGGGTCTTACTAGATGTGGATTCGCAGCATAATTTCAAGTCAT
Organism: Triticum dicoccoides; assembly: GCF_002162155.2. Taxonomy (NCBI): domain Eukaryota; kingdom Viridiplantae; phylum Streptophyta; class Magnoliopsida; order Poales; family Poaceae; genus Triticum; species Triticum dicoccoides. The sequence goes on from NC_041384.1 coordinate 340,032,741, forward strand.
TCTATGAAACTGTTAGGGTCAAAATCTTATGTAAAGATCCCTCCAAAATCCCTGCTGAAAGGCTTTTTGGAGTTGGGAACAAAATCTACAGGCTATTCATTGAGGTGGAGTCCTTAACCCCCACTGAAACTGGCACCTCCACCAACCTCTCTGCTGGTACATATGTCTCTGTAGCTGAAACTGGTACCAATCTTACTGAAGATGCTGAATCCAACAAGAGCTCTAGATCTGAATCAGATAAAGGGCATGCTGCCAATTCTGGGGCCCCTAACATCAGAGGACAGTCTTTTGGGCACAATCAGATGCATGGAGAAACTACACCCACTTCAGTCCTCAAGACACACCTCCCTGATTCTCCATACACTCCTCAACTCAGCATCCAGGAAAAGATCTTGAATTCTGTGCTTGATGAAACTAATGGATTCAACCTCCTCAGGGAAATGATGCTCCTGGAAGATGATGATCTGATGGAATTAGAAGGTTCTGTAGATCTACAAGAGGATCAAGAGGCACTTGTTGAAACAATTGAACTCCCAGACAATTTAGACTCAAAATACAACTCGGACTTCCCTGCCCTTCCTAAGGAGAAGCACCTTCCCAAATGGGGTCCTGTTCAAGCCACCAGAACCAGTGCCAGGGTAGCTGGTGATAAGAGAACCATTATTGAAAAGGCTCAACAGCTCAAAGAGGTTCAGAACCTGGAAGTGCAAAAACCCCAGGTTATGAAACACACTTCCTTCTCCAACTTTAATGATCCTTCCTTCAATGCCATTGCTGCTAAGATTGGTGTAGATGTTACTTCTCTTAATGATGGCATTGAATGCTCTTCCTTTATTTACCCTCACCAAAACAGATCTAAAGGCTATGTTTGTGAGAATTTTTCTCTAGATGGTAGTTCTAGTTTAGACTGTCTTCGATAAAGTTGACCTTGATTTCCTTATGAAACTCCTGGAGCTTAGAGGTTTTGGGGTAAATGGACTAGTTGGATCGAGCAACTTACTCATGGGGGGTCTGTTGGGGTCAAGTTAAATAACTGTGAAAGTGATTTTTTTCCTTGCCGGTAAAGGCCTTAGGCAAGGTGACCCCATCTCCCCGATTTTTTTTAATTTAGTAGTCGACGTTCTTACTAAAATGCTGAGCAAAGCTGCTGATCATAGTCTGATTGCAGGGCTCTGTCCTAAGGTCTGCCCTGGTGGCATCATCTGCCTTTAATATGCATATGATACCATCCTTTTCTTAGACAATGACTCCACACATGCTAGCAATCTGAAAACTGTTCTAACCTATTTTGAACAAGTCTCAGGCATGCGAATCAATTACTCTAAAAGTGAACTCATCCCGATCAACATGGATGATCAGGAGTTAGCTGACTTCCTCTCTATTGTAGTCTGTAATAAAGGTAACTTCCCCATTAAGTACCTAGGTATCCCTCTCCACTATGATAAACTAAGGAGAGAGGATATCCGACCCCTTCTGGATAAAATCATTAAAAGGATTGCTGGGTGGAGGGGCAAACTTCTATCTTATAGAGGTAGATTGATCCTCATACAAGCTTGTTTGGCTAGCATTCCAGTGTATCTCCTCTCCTTCTTCAAGTTCCCTAAATGGGTAGTGAACCTCATCAATTCTCAGATGTCTCATTGCTTGTGGAATGATTTTGAGGGAAATAGGAAGCTACACATTGCTAATTGGGCCCTAGTCTCTATGAAAAAAGATTTTGGAGGCCTAGGCATACCTAACCTCCAAGAAATTAACATCTGTCTTCTAGGGTCTTGGATTAAAAGATTCTATGAGGAAGACCTGAAACCCTGGAAGCTTCTTATTGCCCATAAATACCTAGGAAATAAACCTAATATTTTTGTCCTTCCTCCAACCCTAAGACCTCTAGATTCTGGAAAGGATTAAAATCTATTATGCATGTTGTGAAATTTGGCTACAGATGGAACATAGGGGATGGGAGCAGAACCAGGTTCTGGGAAGATACTTGGTTTGGCACATCCCCCCTAGCAGTCCAATTTTGGCCTATTTACTCTGTCTGCAATGAGCTTAACAAAAGTGTCAATGAAGTTTGGGACGGTCAATGCCTAAAACTCTCTTTTAGAAGGAACTTTAGTGATAGTCTCATGGAACAATGGTTCCAGTTGGAGGAAATTGCCAAAAGCATTACCTTTAGTGCCGAGCCGGATGCCCTGATTTGGCAGCTGGACAATAAGGGGAAGTATTCCTCCAGCTCCCTCTATCATGTTATCAACTTTAGAGGGGTTCAACCCGTGTTTATCCCTGTTGTCTGGAAATTGAGAGTTCCCCCTAAAATTCATGTATTTCTCTAGCTTCTCTCCAAAAACAAATTGATGACTAGGGATAACCTTAGGAAGAGACACATCATCAAACCCCTTGATTGTGTTTACTGCTTGGAACAAGAGTCTTGTTCTCACCTATTTTTTGAATGTATAGTTGCTAAACATCTCTAGGCCAACATTGAGGAATATTTGTCTAGTCAGATTGACTCATCCTTCGAATCTGTCACCAGATTCTGGATTGCTACCAAAAAGTGCTCAGTTTTAAACACTTCTAGCTCAGCTGTCCTTTGGTGCCTCTGGAAATATAGAAATGCTATGATTTTCAGTAACACCTCCTGGATTTCCATTCCGCGGGTCTTGAGGTTGATCAGGAACATGGTGAGGAACTGGGCGATTCTCTCCTCCGGATCGGACAAGGACAAGTTGTTGAGCTTCGTGGAAACCCTAACAAGATCCCTCCAGAAACCGTTGGCAATCACTTGTGGCTGAACAAGGCTCGAGCTGCTTTGGGCTGGACCAGTGGGCTCGTCTCAAGATGTCTGATGAAGATGACGGGCACCTGGCGCCAAAAAAGAGGGACATCCACCATGCTACGCCTTCCAGCCTGGTGTCTCCGCTTGCTTACTGGTCACCGCAGGCTGACACGGCCCCTCGGCTGAAGACCATGAAGGCTTCGCTGGACCCTCCTTGTGTCATTTGAGTGCTCTATCCGCTCTGCCTTTGGCACCACTCGGGTGATTTGTGTTATTCAGATAACTTGTTCATCCACCACCCGTAGTTTGTAACTTTTCTACCTTTGCTTTTGAACTGCTCTTTGAGGTGCTATAACAGAATATGTTGTGGTTTCGTTCTCAGCAATGGAACCGGGGAGATGCTCCCTGTTTTTCTAAAAATATATATTTTATATGTTATTATATATTATTTTTATTGTCATCATATATTTAACAGATACTTACATATGTAAGAAAACAATATCCCACATCTTATTAACAAATAAAAATAATTTCTTAACAAATAAAATCCTGGATTGTTTTGGCACAAAAATCCTAGTCATTGTGTACAAAAGCTTGGTAAGATTTAAGGACGAACGTAATAATATAATTTATTACTTAAATATATTTATAACAAAATGCTCAGCCCTTTTTATTTTTTGATAACATTGCTGGCCCAACCCAACATTATAATTAGAATCAACCCAGCAAAATCGTGTATTTCGAGAAAGTGCAAATGTCCTGTAATTTTTTAGGAAATAAAATAAATGGGCCGCATGGACGCTACATTATTTGTTCACCCAGCCCAGCTAATGGCTGTAATTCAAAAAAAGATCAAATTGACTGTAATTTCTACCGCACAAAAAAAAGACTGTAAATTCTGAAAAAATGGGTTGAATACGTGCCACATTTTTGGAGGCTGAAATGTGGGCCAATAGGTCGAAGCTAACGCAAGTCGTTGTCAATTTAGTCAACAAATGATTCTGATATGTTAGCCGTTGGATTTACATCCAATGAGCGGCATCTATCTTCAATCTCTCGTCTTCTTCCTCCAGCGCCGCCGGGACCACCTCCCGCCTCCTGCTGCTAGTAGCTCTGCTTAGCACGCTTCGCTATGAAGTGCTACTCCACCGTTGGCCAGGCCATCCCTCCACCCCTCCACACCTCCTGTTCTTCTCCACCGACTACCGAACCACACCGCACTAGAACCAGTTAACCCTCGTACACCTCTCCGTCTGTGATTCTACTCCCGCGTCTTCCCATCTCCGGCTCGTTGCTGTCCGGGGCCTCGCCGTCGTCCATCACCTTGGATGCGCTCGGCGCGGCGTGGTCAACATGGTCAATGAACGACACCATCGGAAGTAGACTGCGTGGAGAGGCTGACAGCTGAGTCCATGGCCGCACACAAGGAAATGCCTCCTTATTACGTGCAAAATAATGATTCCTCCACCTGACATCTGGGACCCACCGGAAGGGCCTCTGTATTTCGCGAAAATAACGTGCCCCCCGCTGACATGTCGGACCCACTAGCTATCTTCGCACGCAAGGAAGTGCCTCCTTATTACGCACAAAAAATGAATATTCCCCCTGCCAGCTGGAACCCAGCATAGTGGGAGGCTGACTTGTGGGCCTACCAAGTTGACGGGGACGGAGGGCTTTGTCAACTTAGTCAATATGAATTATTCTAGCTCATGTTACCGTACGATGTTCATCCAACGGCCGTAGTGCTTCTTCAACCTCTGGTCTTCTTGCTCCAGCCGCCCAAACCAGCGTCGGTCGTGCCGCGTGCTCCTGCCTCCCGTGGCCGGCTGTGATGCCGCGGAGGCCTCACCGCCCCCTACTACTCCCACCGCTAGCCAGGCCATCCCTCTACTCACCCACACCCTCTGTTATTCTGCGGCGACCGCAGCCTCACACCGCAGCCGAACCAGTGAACCCTCGTACTCCTCTTCGCGTGGGCATCGACTGCTACGTCTTCCCCGGCTCCGAGTCGTCCCCTTCCTAGTCCTCGCAGTGGTCCAGCGCCATGGTGCTCTCGACGCGGCGTGGTCAACGTGGTCAAGGAACGACTTCCATCAGACATGGACTGTACGTGTTGAGGCTAACAGCTGGGTCCACGGACGCAGCAAGGAAGTGCCTCCTTATTACATGCAAAATAATGATTCCTCCACCTGACAGCGGGGACCCACCGTACGGGCCACCGTATTTTGCAAAAAAATGTTTCCCCCTGACTGCTGGGACCCACCAGCTACATCTTCGCACACAAGGAAGTGCGTCCGGACAAAAAAAAACGATTCGCCCCCCTGACTGCTGGGACCCACCAACTACATCTTCGCACGCAAGGAAGTGCGTCCGGGCAAAAAAAAAAACGATTCGCCCCCCTGACTGCTGGGACCCACTAGCTACGTCTTTGCAGGCAAGGAAGTGCCTGACAGTCAGGACCCACCTGGTCGAAGCGTACGTAGCGTTGTCCTTCTGGTCGCGAACGTGTACATACATATATACTGGTGGATGTAGAGGCACGCACGTGTCGTAGTAGAGGCGCGTACGTGTTGTAGTAGAGGCGCGCACGTAGCATGTACACGTACGTACAACGGCCAGGGTGCAAGAAATAAAATACGGCCACGTATGTGTACATACGGGCGGGGTCTCGAATGCCTACTCACGCATACATACGGCCAGGGCTCGTGTACATGGCTGGGTCTGAACGGAGAAACAGCGTCGTCGTCGTGTTCATGGGGAGGCAACGGAATGCGTCGTGTTCATGGGGAGGCAACGGAATGCGTCGTGTTCATCGGGAGGCAACGGAACGCGTGGGAGCCAACCGGCTGGGTCGGAACAGAATGCGTGGTCGTGTTCATCGGGAGGGCTTGGACGGAACAGGTGATGGAAACGAGGCCTGGCGTACCGCACAACCGAGGAAACGGACCTCCTACGTTCGGAACGGGGTCTTGTTGATCGGGAGGGGTCTGGCGTACCGCAAAACAGAGGAAACGGACCTCCTACGGTCAAAACGGGGGTCCTGTTGATCGGGAGGGGCGTGGCGTACCGCAAAACAGAAGAAACGGACTTGTGTTGGAGCGCTACGGTCGAAACGGGGGTCCTGTTCATTGGGAGGGGTGTGGCGTACCGCAAAACGGGACTCCACGGGATAATGTTCATCTCCACCGTCGACCTCCTCCAGCCTCCACGGGCTACCGTCGACCTCCTCCAGCCTCCACGGGCTCCTGTTCATCCAGCCTCCACCGTGCGCTACTCCACCGGCTACTGTTCAACCACCCCTCCACCATCTACTGTTCATCCAGCCCTCCACACAACGGGGTCCTGTTCAACCACCCCTCCACGGGCACCCCTCCACCGTCTACTGTTCATCCAGCCCTCCACCACACCACGG
>NC_041384.1:340039194-340048631 GCF_002162155.2 Triticum dicoccoides
CTGTTCATCCTAGAGGCAGCATCGATCGGCTTCAGTTAGCAGCAGTAGTGAAGGAATCGCTCGATCGGGTTCAGTTAACATCCATCGACCGATCGCTCGGGTTCAGTAACGCGTAGCCTGTAGTGCAATCGCTCGGGTTCAGTTAGAGCCCAACGCCTCGCTCGGGTTTAGTTAGAGCCAACGCCTCGCACACACGTGCGTACGTGTACGAGAGAAACGCGCATCGCTCGGCCCCCGACCACCATGGTTTTTTCCGTCATGGACGGACCAAAGAATGTCATGCAGCTGCATCTCCGGCCCGCCCAGGACGAAAAGCCCATTTTCTGTCATGATTTTTTGTCATAGAAGTAGGAGCCCACCACATCTATGATGATACCGGGTTTTGTCACAATTATCGTCATAGAAGTGTCATATGTATGACAGAAAAAATTTCATTCGGCCCAAAATGTCACAGATGTGTCTTTTTTTGCAGTGCTAGGGCTCCGGTGGAGCTGTTCTGCCGGGGAAACATCCCTCCGGGAGGGGGAAATCGTCTCCATCATCATCACCATCGATCCTCTCATCGGGAGGGGGTCAATATCCATCAACATCTTCACCAGCACAATCTCCTCTCAAACCCTAGTTCATCTCTTGTATCTGATCTTTGTCTCAAAACCTCAGATTGGTACCTGTGGGTTGCTAGTAGTGTTGATTACTCCTTGTAGTTGATGCTAGTTGGTTTATTCGGTGGAAGATTATATGTTTAGATCCTTTATGCATATTAATACCCCTCTGATTATGAACATGAATATGATTTGTGAGTAGTTACATTTGTTCCTGAGGACATGGGAGAAGTCCTGCTATAAGCAGTCATGTGAATTTGGTATTCGTTCAATATTTTGATGAGATGTATGTTGTCTTTCCTCTAGTGGTGTTATGTGAACGTCGACTACATGAAACTTCACCATTGTTTGGGCCTAGGGGAAATCATTGGGAAGTAATAAGTAGATGATGGGTTGCTAGACTGACAGAAGCTTAAACCCTAGTTTATGCGTTGCTTCGTAAGGGGCTGATTTGGATCCATATTTTCATGCTATGGTTAGGTTTACCTTAATTCTTCTTTCGTAGCTGTGGATGCTTGCGAGGGGCTTTCCTCATAAGTGGGATGCTTGTCCAAGGAAGGGCAGTACCCAAGCACCGGTCCACCCACATATCAAATTATCAAAGTAACGAACGCGAATCATATGAGCATGATGAAAACTAGCTTGACGATAATTCCCATGTGTCCTCGGGCGCGCTTTCCTTTATATAAGAGTTTGTCCAGGATTGTCCTTTGCTACAAAAAGGATTGGGCCACCTTGCTGCACCTTGGTTACTTTTGTTACTTGTAATGTGTTATGAATTACCTTATCACAAAACTATCTCTTACCGATAATTTCAGTGCTTGCAGAGAATACCTTACTGAAAACTGCTTGTCATTTCCTTCTGCTCCTCGTTGGGTTCGACACTCTTACTTATCGAAAGGACTATGATAGATCCCCTATACTTGTGGGTCATCAAGACTCTTTTCTGGAGCCGTTGCCAGGGAGTGAAGCGCCTTTGGTAGGTGGAATTTGGTAAGGAAAAATTTACATAGTGTGCTTAAATTTACTGTCACTTGTTACTATGGAAAATAATCCTTTGAGGGGCTTGTTCGGGGTATCTTCACCCCGACCAGTAGAGCAAAGAGTTGATCCTCAACCTACTAAACCTACTAAAAATGTTTACTTTGAAATTCCCTCGGGTATGATAGAGAAACTGCTAGCTAATCCTTTTACAGGAGTTGGAACATTACATCCCGATATGCACCTAATCTATGTGGATGAAGTTTGTGGATTATTTAAGCTTGCAGGTATGCCTGAGGATGTTATCAAGAAGAAGGCCTTCCATTTATCTTTGAAGGGAAAGGCATTGACATGGTTTAGGCTATGTGATGATATTGGATCATGGAACTACAACCGATTGAAATTGGAATTTCATAAGAAGTTTTATCCTATGCATTTGGTTCATCGTGATCGTAATTATATATATAATTTTTGGCCTCACGAAGGAGAAAGTAATGCTCAAGATTGGGGGAGGCTTAAGTCAATGTTATATTCATTCCCCGATCATGAGCTCTCAAGAGAAATTATTACTCAAAAAAATTTGCTCGACTTTTTCTCAATAATCACTCCATGCTCGATACTTCTTGTACTTGTTCTTTTATGATGAAGACTATTGAATTCAGATGGGTTTTATTGGAAAGAATTAAACGCAACTCTGAAGATTGGGTACTCGACTAAGGTAAGGAGTCGGGTATAACACCTAAGTTTGATTGTGTTAAATCTTTTATGGATACCTATGCTTTTCGTGAATTTAGCACTAAATATGGACTTGACTCTGAGATAGTAGCTTGTTTCTGTGAATCATTTGCTACTCATGTTGATCTCGCTAAGGAGAGGTGGTTTAAATATCATCCTCCCATTGAAGTAAAAGTAGTTGAACCTATTAAAGTTGAAGAAAATACTATCACTTATAATGTTGATCCTATTGTTCCTACCGCTTATATTGAGAAACCACCTTTCCCTATTAGAATAAAGGATCATGCTAAAGCTTCAACCATAGTTCATAAGAGTAATGCTAGAACACCTACACCCTCTGAGAAAATTAAAGTTGAACCTAGTATTGCTATGGTTGAGGATCTCTTGGTCTATAATATTGATGGGCATGTTATTTACTTCTATGATGAAGCATCTAGAATTGCTACACCCGATACTAAAAATAAACATGGACCTGCTGTACGCATGCCTGTTGTTTATGTTAAAATAGGAGATCATTGCTATCATGGCTTATGTGACATGGGTGCTAGTGTGAGTGCAATACCTCATTCCTTATACGAAGAAATTGTGCATGATATTGCACCTGCTGAGATAGAAGGTATTGATGTTACAATTAAGTTTGCCAATAGAGATACTATTTCACCAGTTGGGATTGTTAGAGATGTTGAAGTCTTGTGTGGGAAAGTTAAATATCCTACTGTTTTTCTTGTTCTTTGTTCCCCACAAGATGACTTTTGTCACATTATATTTGGTAGACCCTTCTTGAATACTGTTAATGCTAAGATAGACTGCAAAAAGGATATTGTTACTATTGGTTTAGGGGATATGTCTCATGATTTTAATTTTGCTAAATTTCGTAGACAACCCCATGATAAAGAATTGCCTAGTAAAGATGAAATTATTGGTCTTGCTTCTATTGCCATGCCTCCTAATGATCATTTAGAAAAATATTTGCTAGACCATGAAAATGATATGTTTACGATGAAAGAAGGGAAATCACTGGTGCGCATTGGTCCTAAACAAACTGTTTTTAACCCCTTTACGCGACAGCATTTGGAACCATCGCCAAGTGAGTGTGGGCGATAGGGGGGTCCTTCCCACACGACCCAGAAATCGTCGGGGATAGGGCCCCTATAGTACTCCTACTCATTTCTGCTTGCATTGCCATCACAGTCGGTATTTTGTGGTGCTACGTTTACGATGCGCGACCCATCACAAACGGTTCACTATTATAGAAAGTGTATGATGCATGACCCATCACAAACGGTTCACCGTTAAGAAGATTAGCTAATCGTCGTACGAGTGTCAGACAGGATTATGAAACGTCAGACCGTCATAACATCGTCATACACGACAACTATCACACACACTATCCTGTGGTGCAACGTTTACGATGCATACTTCATCAGAAACAGTTCATGGTTGCGAATCATGTATGATAAGGCAACTAACACAAACGTTTAGTTTTCCCGCACCATTTGTGATATTGTCTGACATTGCACACGGTTTGCAAACGGCAACTGCGTGCATGCTTGCACATGTTTCCTCTCTGTGAACCGTCTCGGATTATGGTGCATATCACAAAAGTTTGTGCTTTACCAACCGTGTGTGTCGTAACAACCTGTAGAGCGTAATTTCACCCTAATTTAATTACTGCTTTTCCAAATTGTACCGGATTTGGATTTGAATTTGAATGTATGCTACGGCTTTATTCATATCCAGCAGGTTCAAACAACCAATGCATTATTCGATTCATAGGTACATATGTTCAAGAATTACATAAGAACCAAATAAAGAATGATGAACCATAGTTGTATACTTGTACTATTAAAGACGGTAAAGAAAGAGGCAAAATATATTCTAATTGCTGAATAAGGTGAAGCGGAATGCCCATATTGTGCCCTCCTCCATGCAGAAGGCACGCACGACTCTAGTCCAACCCCTTGTGATGGCCGACCGCCCATCCTTCACGGTCTTCATGAAAACATCTAGATAATCATCATGTTCTGGTAGAAATAGTTTAACCTTTGCATGCCCACCAATCATGTAGTTTGAGAGGTAATCTTGAGTAAAATGCTCTGGCAACCACTGCAAAGGAAAAAGATTCAGACATTGTCATCTAACACAAGTCATTATGGGTAGTAAAAAGAAGGCTGTGGAGTTCTTACTTACCATCCTGCAGTTCACTGTTGTCTTGGATAAAGTGTAAACAAATAGTTTAATTGCCATTTTTGGACCCATTTTACTAACAATCTTTATCAGCTTGTTCATTGATATCTCATTGCCCCATACGTAGAAAGGGTCGAAGCGCGGATCTTTACCAATGGCATATCTATACCTACTATTAAAATAAGGTGATATTCTTGGTTTCGTCCCGCTTTGTTTGGTCCCGCTTCAATTAATTTCACGTAATCTATTTGGTTTCGTTACTTGCCACCCGTTTTGGCCCAACAGAGGAAGCCCATCTGGTGGCGCACTATGGGCCAGGTCAGAAATAAAATAAAATTGTCAACTCATAACCTTCCAACCGGCCACACATAGTTTGTCTAACTGACCCAACTAAAGATATGACTGGATTTTTTCTCCCGTTGCAACGCACGGGCCTTTATGCTAGTGTACCTAAAAGCACAAGTTAATATTACAAGCTAAACAGCAATTACACAATGATGTAGCACAACACTCTTTTATAATATGTCTATATACATCTATATGTGGTAGTCCATTTGAAATCTCTAAAAAGACAAATATTTAGGAATGGCGGGAGTATCTTATAACATCCAATATACTCACATATTAGATGAATTAGCATCTTATATTATGGGCTAGAAGGAGTTCAACACATTCTTAAAAATTATCGGCTGATTGACCGCTGCTGTATCCAGGGGTTACAGTTAGTTTGAGCTAGTTCGGGCTCAAATAGCCCTAAAGTATATCTAAACATGAGGGCTAGTTTGAGCTAGTTGCACCTATAACCCACCCAAAAAAACTATCCAACCCAAGAGGTGCTAATTGGAGCTAGGTCTCCTAGTGCATTTAGTGTCAATCTAACCCTGCCATCCAAACAACTCTTTGCATGGAGTTAGTTCAGGGTTAGTTATGAGCTAGAAACTAACTCTAACCTCTAGCTAAGTTGAGTATCCAAATAGGGTTGTGTTGTTGTTATTGCTGGTACTCTTCTACGTATATCTAGACATCATTAGAACATTAATGTAACACTCTTCCTTGTTGCTATGTGGCCTAGGATTGCATATTTAGACATTAAGTACAGTACGTGTTGCTATGTAGCCTCAGATATATTACATATGGCCCTAGTTAACCTAACGATAAATGGGTTGTAGATATATTCAGTTAAAAGTCTGATTCACCGATTAGTCCCTTATTAGCCGCTGGCCTATATGGTACTAGCTACCGATATCCTGAACAGTGAGCAGATATAAGCCATGGGATGAAACTAACCTCGATGGAAAACAACAGTCGTTCCCAAAATTGTCTTGTGTAGGTACATCGAGAAGCATGTTAATCACAACAGTTCATACTTGCACATATAGAACATCACGTTGTGAATAACTGGAATAAACAAGGCATACTATGAACAACCAAAGATAGCATTTGAAACTGGACATATGCTAACTACAAACAACCGAACAATAAATAAACTTTAAAAGAGGCATATGCTAGCTATAACAGGCTTAACAACAAGCAAATATATGCATTCCTATTGGTATGTTTAAAACTGGATTGATGAAATGTACTGCACAATAAATAATTCCACATATAGAGCATCACATTGTGAACAACTGAAATAAACAAGGCATACTGCAAACAACCGGATATAGCAATTAAACTAGACATATTCTCACTACATTACAAAAGGGACTCGACAAAAAAAATCATGTTGTCACAGATGGGCTCGTTCCCGTGGGAAGAGCACGGACCCTGGATGCGCTCCATGTTGTCGCAGATGGGCTCCTTCCCCTTGGAAGAGCATGGTTTTAGGGTGCCTCCCTCATGTCGCAGACGGGCGCTTTCCCCTTGGAAGAGCAGATGGGCTCTTTCCCCTTGGAAGAGTGATACGTCTCCATCGTATCTATAATTTTTGATTGTTCCATGCCAATATTATACAACTTTCATATACTTTTGGCAACTTTTTATACAATTTTGGGGACTAAAATATTGATCCAGTGCCCAGTGCCAGTTCCTGTTTGTTGCATGTTTTTTGTTTTGTAGAAAATCCATATCAAAATGGAGTCCAAACGGGATAAAAACTGACGGAGATTTTTTTGGAATATATGTGATTTTTGGGAAGAAGAATCAACGCGAGACGATGCCCGAGGGGGCCACGAGGCAGGGGGGCGCGCTCCAGGGGGTCAGGCACGCCCTGGGCCCTTGTGGCCACCCCGTAAGGGGGTTTGTGCCCTTCTTTCGTGGCAAGAAAGCCAATATCCGGATAAAAATCGTTTCTAAAATTCAGCCCAATCGGAGTTACGGATCTCCGAGAATTTAAAAAACGGTGAAAGGGTAGAATCTGGAACGCAGAAATAGAGAGAAACAGAGAGACATATCCAATCTCGAAGGGGCTCTCGCCCCTCCACCACCATGGAGGCCATGGACCAGAGGGGAAACCCTTCTCCCATCTAGGGAGAAGGTCAAGGAAGAAGAAGAAGGGGGCTCTCTCCCCCTCTCTCCCGGTGGCGCCGGAACGCCCCGGGACCATCATCATGTGACGGCGATCTACACCAACACCTCCGTCATCTTCACCAACATCTTCATCACCTTCCCCCATCTATCTACAGCGGTCCACTCTCCCGCAACCCGATGGACCCTCTACTTGAACATGGTGCTTTATACTTCATATTATTATCCAATGATGTGTTGCCATCCTATGATGTCTGAGTAGATTTTCGTTGTCCTATCGGTAATTGGTGAATTGCTATGATTGGTTTAATTTGCTTGTGGTTATGTTGCTGTCCTTTGGTGCCCATCATATGAGAGCGCGTGTGGATCACACCATAGGGTTAGTTGTATGTTGATAGGACTATGTATTGGAGGGCAAGAGTGACAGAAGCTTCAACCTAGCATAGAAATTGATGCATACGGGATTGAAGGGGGACCAATATATCTTAATGCTATGGTTGGGTTTTACTTCAATGAACGTTAGTAGTTGCGGATGCTTGCTAATAGTTCCAATCATAAGTGCATAGAATTCCAAGTCAGGGATGACATGCTAGCAGTGGCCTCTCCCACATAAAACTTGCTATCGGTCTAGTAACATAGTCAATTGCTTGCGGACAATTTCGCAACTCCTACCACCACTTTTCCATGCTCGCTATACTAAATTTATTGCTTCTTTACCTAAAACAGCCCCTAGTTTTTATTTACGTGCTCTTAATATTCTTGCAAACCTATCCCACAACACCTACAAAGTACTTCTAGTTTCATACTTGTTCTAGGTAAAGCGAACGTTAAGTGTGCGTAGAGTTGTATCGGTGGTCGATAGAACTTGAGGGAATATTTGTTCTACCTTTAGCTCCTCGTTGGGTTCGGCACTCTTACTTATCGAAATAGGCTACAATTGATCCCCCATACTTGTGGGTTATCAAAGAGCCGGAGAGGGTGCCCACCTCGTGGTCGCTGTCGATGAGGTCTGACTTGGAAGTTGTAGATCCCAAGCCAGCATCGCAGAACGTGTCCTTTAGAAATGACAAAACGGGCTCGATGGTGATATAGAATGGCAAATTGTTGATAGTGAGTGAGAGGAGATCAGCGGCGGGGCCATGGATGAGATCGACGGCGGTTGAACCCGAGGGGTTGGGTGTGGGCCACTTAACCTGTGACATAGCCCGCCTCAGGCCATCGCTATCGATGACCTTGATGTCATAGCCGGCGGACGAGACATGCCCGCATACTCTAGCCCACTGCTTGAGTGCCTGCCGCCAGTAATGGTCGTCAGCTTCCTTGGCGACGTCGGGCGAAGTGACCGCTATACACCTCTTTTGGGCTAGTCGCTCCTCTAGCTCCACGGGAAGCGTAGCCGGGCTTAGGCTATGACACTCTGTAGTGGGGGATGGGGATGGGGATTGGGATCTGTGAGAAAGGGGGCGCTTGGCAGGCGTCATCTAAGAAACTCAGGGCAGCCTGGGTATGGAGATTGGGTGGGTAAGATGCACGGGCAAACCAGTAGATGTTGACAATGGAGGCCTTGCGGTGGCGGTGGCGGCGGGGACCTTGCTTGGGTTTCGAGCGAGGGAGGGTGTGTGTGTGTGTGCGCGCATGCCCGAGGAGGTTTTGGTGTGTGTGTGTGTGTGTGAAGGGGGGGCATGGGGTGTTTGAGGAAATGACGCGGGTACTGAAAATTTTACTATGCGGGAGTCAAACGCGGGATTGAAATGTCGGGCTATTGAAATTTTTTATGATAGTGCATCGCACACGGTCCGGAGATAATAACCGTGTGTTATGAAACAGAAAAACCCTCGAGGCGGGCAGATATTTTCTAGGGATGCAGGTAGGATTGGGAACAAGAAACATCGCACATGGTCCGGAGATAACAACCGTGTGTTATGAAACAGAAAAACCCTCGAGGCGGGCAGATATTTTTGAGAGGGGGAGCCTCATGGAGCCCAATGTACTATGCGGATGTGTGCGTGACAGGTGCACCGGTATGGCACATGGTTAGTTTGAGTGAATCATGTCTATTGCGTCATCCGACTTATCTAATGTTCATAAATTTGGCGAAAAATGACGCGGGAGAAAGTCGGAACATGAACACATTTGCATGCGGACCAAATTTATGTATCAAAAGGGTGGTTTGAATTTCAAATACCAAATGCAACTTCGATGTTGCACCTCTCTCACAAAGCGCACTGTATTGCTTGCCCCTACCCCCCTCGTGTTGGCACGAAGGGAATCCTAAGCTATGAATGCATGCCCCTCCCCCCCAACCGAGGTTCACCCTAGCAAAGTGCGAATTAGCTAGCGACCCCCTCCTCCCTCGTGTCGGCATGAAGGGAATCCTAAGCTATGAATGCATCCCCTCAACCGAGGTTCATTCACCTAGCAAAGTGCGAAGTAGCTAGCAGCCCCCTCCCTCGTGTCGGCACGAAG
>NC_041384.1:340049490-340133445 GCF_002162155.2 Triticum dicoccoides
CACACACTTTCAGTCGGCGGGCCAGGGAGGCATATATCTCACCAACATGGATCGTAAAACAGACCAAGAATAATCCACCTTGGTCGTACAACCTCTCTCTTGTTGTTGGTCAAAGTGACGGCCGTCCATGCGACCCTAGAGATGGGCTAGCTCGCCAATAATCACGCAAGTAGCTAGTCCCCGAAGACAACCACTGCATGCGTGTGTCCCAAACATATGTATGGAGAGGCGTGTTTTTGAGTAACAATGGAACAACTTTGATGTGGCACCATGATTTTGAACTAGAAATCCCTAGACTGAGTGAGATTTAGGTTGACGATGCATATGTATGTTACACCACACTTCAAGCCAACGGCGGGGATTCATGCATGCATGCGGGCATAGTTTATGCGCTCAAACTTAATTAGGTCTAAATCTCACCATGACCTATACTACGAGAACACGAAACAAAAGAAGAATCCACCATGGTAACCTATCTTGTTGTTGGTCAGGTAATCATGGATGCCCACGCGGGCCCACGAATATATAGGCTTGTCATCAATAACCACACGAGGGAGTGTACTGTTCAAAGGCAACCACTACATGCATATGTATGGAGGTGATGCGTGCATGCATGTTTGAATACACAACATTGATGTGGCACGTGTGTCAAAAATCATACACTATCTCCCCACATAGAGTGAGATCGGTTCATGATGTGTCATTGTACTAGCCTCTTCGACTCGATGGGAGGGATTCATGCGTACACATGCATGTGTGTGTGCTCAAGCTGTATCATGCATGTCATCCCAGAGCAAAAATAATAATCCCCTCCTAAGTCAAATTAACCTCTCTTGTTGTCAGGCAAAAAGTAGTGATGGACCAAGTGGGCCCACAATGGAAAGCATCGATATCGCTGATAACCGCTTAAGTGGGTGCGAGAGGACAACCACCACCGCTTTGCATGTGGGCCAAACATATATATGCTGAATACCCAAAATGCACAACTTTGATGTGCCACATGCCTCAAAAAGCGTAAACCATGCACCCACATAGAGCGAGGTTCATATCGAGCGTACTACATATGATGGTCCCCTTCCCCCCTCTTCACCGCATACTATATGCTCCTGCCGTAATATATGTAACCCAAAAGAATCCTCATCGATGGTGAAATTAATTAACCTCTCCCGATGTACGTCAAAGTGATGCATGCATGCATCGACGATGGCCCCATGGGCCCATAGATGGAAGTGTCACACGTGAGTGTCCTAGCTAGGATATGCATGTGGCCCAAAAAGGTGTTGTGTGATGTTTGAATAACCAATTTCACAATTTTGATGTGGCACGTGCCTCAGAAACCAAAAAGTCCCGACACTGAGTGAGGTGTACTTGTTCACAGACGCGTACGTATAGTATATATGCTAGTCCCCTCCCACCTCTTCGACGCATACTATATACACAACCAAAACAGATTCTACCTTGCTGGTCAAATTAACCTCACTGCTGGCTGTTCGTCAAAGTGATGGACGACGACCTCGCGGGCCCACAGAAAGCGTCACACGCGAGTATTGAGTGTTGTGTAGGACAACCATCGACTGCATGTGGCCAAAACATTTATGTATGACAGGGTTGTGTAATGTTTTAAATAACAAGTTCACGACTCTGATATGGCACCGGCTTCCCTAACAAAACGGCCAACCCACATGGTGGCTCGCAACTCGTAGTGTATTGCGAGCCACCCGCCACCCCGAGACGCACACACCCACACACACACACCGTGAATCTACCGCAAGTACGATGCATGTTAAATTAATTATCCCACGATGAACATACATGTTACCAAATGAGGGATGTTTTAATTTCAAAAAAATCACAAAGATCATTAAGAAATTTTAGTACATTGATTGATTTTCTACAGGTATAATGTGCAAAAATCAAATTTGAGCTACATGCACACGTGAGAGTGCACCTAAATGGATTGCAAAAAAACATGTGTCTCACTGGGTGCATGTTTACTCCCCGTGCAACAAATTTCAAACATTGAGAATCTTGATTTTTAAATTCTAGTACATCCAAAACTTATTTGAATTTGATGAAACTTATCGTGTTGTCATATGGACACTAATACAAAGTGGCATTGTACTTTTTTGGGTCAAATTTGAGACCAGTTTTGATGTAATCTTTATCTAATTACATACGGGAGATTATTAATAATTGGGAACCAATATCCCAAACAGATTATTTATTTGAACCGTGAGCGTTAGAACAACAATGGATACGTGCCATGCTTCGGTTAAGGAATAAAGCCACATCATTAATAATCCAAATAGAAAACAATATACGTGCCGCCGCGGGACCCGTGTGGCGTGCGAGCAGGCATGAGTTGACGGGACGCATCCGCCACGCAGGCAGATGGGGAGGCGTGCGTGCAGGTGTGTGAATTGACGGAGGCGTGCTCGCTGCGTAGTGTCATTGAGAGGCGTGCAAGTTGCTGTGTGAAACTTTGGTAGGCATGCCAGCTGATGACCCACAAGTATAAGGGATCTATCGTAGTCCTTTCGATAAGTAAGAGTGTCGAACCCAACGAGGAGCAGAAGGAAATGATAAGAGGATACAGCAAGGTATTCTCTGCAAGTACTGAAATAAGTGGTAACAGATAGTTTTGTGATAAGATAATTTGTAACGAGCAACAAGTAACAAAAGTAAATAAAGTGCAGCAAAGTGGCCCAATCCTTTTTGTAACAAAGGACAAGCCTGGACAAACTCTTATATAAGCAAAAGCGCTCCCGAGGACACATGAGAATATCGTCAAGCTAGGTTTCATCATGTTCATATGATTCGCGTTCAGTACTTTGATAATTTGACATGTGGGTGGACCGGTGCTTGGGTGCTGTTCTTACTTGAACAAGCATCCCACTTATGATTAACCTCTATTGCAAGAATCCGCAACTACAACAAAAGTATTAAGGTAAACCCAACCATAGCATGAAACATATGGATCCAAATCAGCCCCTTACGAAGCAACGCATAAACTAGGGTTTGAGCTTCTGTCACTCTAGCAACCCATCATCTACTTATTACTTCCCAATGCCTTCCTTTAGGCCCAAATAATGGTGAAGTGTTATGTAGTCGATGTTCACATAACACCACTAGAGGCTAGACAACATACATCTCATCAAAATATCGAACGAATACCAAATTCACATGACTACTAATAGCAAGACTTCTCCCTTGTCCTCAGTAACAAACGTAACTACTCACAAAGCATATTCATGTTCATAATCAGAGGGGTAATAATATGCATAAATGATCTGAACATATGATCTTCCACCAATCTAACCAACTAGCATCAACTACAAGGAGTAATTAACACTACTAGCAACCTACTAGCACCAATCCCGGACTTGGAGACAACAATTGGATACAAGAGATGAACTAGGGTTTCGAGATGAGACGGTGCTGATGAAGATGTTGATGGAGATTGCCCTCTCCCGATGAGAGGAGCGTTGGTGATGACGATGGCAATGATTTCCCCCTTCGGGAGAGAAGTTTCCCCGGCAGAACAGCTCTGTCGGAGCTCTAGATTGGATCCGCCAAGGTTCCGCCTCGTGGCGGCGGAGTTTCATCCCGAAAGGTTGCTTCTGGTTTTTTTCTCGACGAAAAACTTCATATAGCAGAAGATGGTCATCGAAGAGCCACCAGGGGGCCCACGAGGTAGGGGGCGCACCGTAGGGGGGGGGGCGCCCCCCACCCTCGTGGAAAGGGTGTGGGCCCCGTGGTCTTCATCTTTGGCGAGGATTTTTCATTATTTATTATAAGGCATTCCGTGGAGTTTCAGGACTTTTGGAGTTGTGCAGAATAGGTCTCTAATATTTGCTCCTTTTCCAGCCCAGAATTCCAGCTGCCGACATTCTCCCTCCTTATGTAAACCTTGTAAAATAAGAGAGAACAGCCATAAGTATTGTGACATAATGTGAAATAACAGCCCATAATGCAATAAATATCGATATAAAAGCATGATGCAAAATGGACGTATCAACTCCCCCAGGCTTAGACCTTGCTTGTCCTCAAGCGAAAGCCGATAACAATAAATATGTCCCCATGTTTAGAGGTAGAGGCGTCGATAAAAATAAAATATGGACATGAGGGCATCATGATTATTGTCATAACAGCAACATACATAGATATTGTCATATGATTACTTATGTTCAAGTGATGATCTATTCACAATGCAAAAGTATGAATCAGAAACCTTATTGAGAACCAACAAACTATAACCTCAGTCATTGAAGCAATTGCAATTTATCATAACATCAGAAAAAGCCTATGTCAGAGCTAAAAAGCAAGTCCACATACTCAACTATCATCTAGTCCATCATAATTGCTAACACTCACGCAATACTTGTGGTTACGGAGTTTTAATCGGACACAGAGAAAGATAGGGGCTTATAGTTTCGCCCCACAACCTTTTACCTCCAGGGATGTCAACAATAATAACTCATGCCCCCTACATCCAAGTAGATATATCTATCAGGATCTTTCCAACACACTGTGCTTGCTAAAGGATAAAATGTACAAAGGGAAAGGTGAAGATCACCATGACTCTTGCATAAGGTAGAAGATAATAATAAAAGATAGGCCCTTCGCAGAGGGAAGCAGAGGTTGCCATGCGCTTTTATGGTTGGATGTACAAAATCTTAATGCGAAAGAACTTCACTTTATATTGCCCCTTGTGATATGAACCTTTATTATGCAGTCCGTCGCTTTTATTACTTCTACATCACAAGATCGTATAAAGCTTATTTCTCCCACACTAATCATACATATTTAGAGCAATTTTTATTGTTTTGCACCGATGCCAACTTACTTGAAGGATCTTACTCAATCCATAGGTAGGTATGGTGGACTCTCATGGCAAAACTAGTTTAAGGGTATTTGGAAGCACAAGTAGTATCTTTACTTGGTGCTCAGAATTTGGCTAGCATGGGGGGTAAAGGCAAGCTCAACATGTTGGATGATCCATGACAACATACTTTATCTCAGATATAAGAAAACATAACCCATTACGTTGTCTTCCTTGTCCAACATCAACTCTTTAGCATGTCATATTTTGATGAGTGCTCCCAATCATAAAAGATGTCAATAATAGTGTATTTATATGTGAAGCCTCTCTTTCCTTATTACTTCCTATTAATTGCAACGATGACCAACGCTATGTCTGCCAACTCCCAACAACTTTTAATCATCACACTCTTTCTATGTGAAGTCATTACTATCAATAAGATCAATATGAACTTTTGTTTCTTCTTATTCTTTTTTCTCTTTTCTTTTATTCACCCAAGATCATAGCAAGAAAATCAAGCCCTTGACTCAACACTAATCTTTATTATATAGCTCACGGACTCGATTACATAGAGAGATCATAAGGCAAAACTCAAAACTAGATCATGCCATAAACTTTATTCTACTAGATCAAAATACTACTAATAGGATCAAGCTAAGGAAAACGGTAAAGATAGGAGTTGTGATTGTGATACGATACCGGGGCACCTCCCCCAAGCATGGTTGTTGCCAAGGGGAGTGCCCATACCCATGTGATTATATCTCCTTGGTTGGTGAAGAAGGTGGAGGTGTTGTTGACTTAGTTGATGGAATAGACTTCTCCCTTAATTTACGCTTGAGGACGGCATTATGAACCCTCAGATCATTAATCTCCCACTCCAGGGTTAATATCTTTTTGCATAGGTCCTTCTTATTTTCCTGCAAAATACGAAAAGGGATAAACTCGAATTTTGGTTTCTTTACCCTATTAGGGAGACTTGATTTTTTGAACTCCACGTGCATATCCCCAGGTTGAGGTAATGGGGCTTCATCTTCATCTGAGCTCGTCTCCTCCTTCCCATTGGGTTCATAGTCCTCTTCTTCCTCCGTGGTCCAACCATCGTGCTCCACATCTCCATAGACCTTAGGATTAGCTAAGTAATCATCCACATATCTTTCTCCTTCCGAATCCTGGGAAGACATGTTGATCTAATCTGCATCGGGACAGCTCGAAACAAAAACAGAGGATAATTGCGTGATACTGGAGTCAAAACCTTCAGGAGAATATATAGTGAATTTTTACCGACCAAAATACGTATCGTGCAAGAAAACGGAGTCCGAAAGGCACACGAGGTGCTCACGAGGTAGGGGGCACGCCCAGGGGCGTAGGGCGCGCCCTCCACCCTCGTGGGGCCCTCGTGTCCTTCCCGGACTGCTACTTAATTTTCTATTTTTCTAAATATTCCAAAACGGAGAAATATTGCCTTAAAAATTGTTTTGGAGTCGGTTTACTTACCGTACCACATACCTATTCCTTTTCGGAGTCTGAAACGTTCTGGAAAGTGTCCCTTATGTATTCCTCCAGGATTACGGTTTCAATAATATTGGTTTCAACATTTATGGGATTACCTGAGATATAATGTTTGATTCTTTGACCGTTTACCACCTTTGGATTTGTGCCTTCGAAGTTGTTGATTTTTATGGCACCGGAACGATAGACCTCCTCGATAACATAGGGGCCTTCCCATTTAGAGAGAAGTTTTCCAGCAAAAAATCTTAAACGAGAGTTGTATAACAGTACATAATCACCTACATTAAACTCACGCTTTTGTATCCTTTTGTCATGCCATCTTTTAACCTTTTCTTTAAACAACTTGGCATTTTCATAAGCTTGGGTTCTCCATTCATCAAGTGAGCTAATATCAAATAACCTCTTTTCACCGGCAAGTTTAAAATCATAGTTGAGCTCTTTAATAGGCCAATATGCCTTATGTTCTAGTTCAAGAGGTAAGTGACATGCTTTTCCATATACCATTTTATACGGAGACATACCCATAGGATTTTTATATGCAGTTCTATAGGCCCATAATGCATCATCAAGTTTCTTGGACCAATTCTTTCTAGACCTATTGGCAGTCTTTTGAAAAATTAATTTGAGTTCTCTATTACTCAATTCTACTTGACCACTAGACTGTGGGTGATACGGAGATGCAATTCTATGATTGACGTCATATTTAGCAAGCATTTTACGGAAAGCACCATGAATAAAATGTGAACCACCATCAGTCATTAAATATCTAGGGACTCCAAACCTCGGAAAAACAACTTCTTTAAGCATTTGAATAGAAGTGTTATGATCAGCACTACTAGTTGGAATAGCTTCTACCCACTTAGTAATGTAATCAACAGCAACTAAAATATGTGTATATCCATTAGAGGCAGGAAAATGTCCCATATAATCAAAACCCCAAACATTAAATGGTTTAATAACAAGTGAATAATTCATGGGCATTTCTTGACGTCTACTAATATTATCAATTCTTTGACATTCATCACAAGATAGGACAAACTTACGGGCATCCTTGAAGAGAGTAGGCCAATAAAAACCTGATTGCAATACCTTATGTGCAGTTCTATCTCCCGCGTGGTGTCATCCATAAGTTTCGGAGTGGCACTTGCGTAGGATATGTTCCTGTTCATGCTTAGGTACACGACGTCTAATAACACCATCTACTCCTTCTTTATAAAGATGTGGGTCATCCCAAAAGTAATGTCTCAAATCATAGAAGAACTTTTTCTTTTGTTGGTATGTGAAGCTAGGCGGTATAAATTTAGCAACTATGTAATTAGCATAATCAGCATACCAAGGGGTACTACAAGAGGTACTTATGACATTTAATTGTTCATCAGGAAAGCTATCATCAATAGGTAGTGGGTCATCAAGAACATTCTCTAACCTAGATAAGTTGTTTGCAACGGGGTTTTGAGCTCCTTTTCTATCAACAATATGCAAATCAAATTCTTGTAGCAAGAGAAGCCATCTAATAAGTCTAGGTTTAGCATCTTTCTTCTCCATAAGATATTTAATAGCAGCATGATCAGTGTGGATAGTTACTTTCGAGTTAACAATATAAGGTCTGAACTTATCACAAGCAAATACAACTGCTAAAAGTTCTTTTTCAGTAGCAGCATAATTTCTTTGAGCATTGTCTAGGGTCTTACTAGCATAATGGATAACATTTAATTTCTTATCAACTCTTTGCCCTAGAACAACACCTACAGCATAATCGCTAGCATCACACATAATTTCAAAGGGTAAATTCCAATCAGGTGGCTAAACAATAGGTGCAGAGACTAATGCT
Organism: Triticum dicoccoides; assembly: GCF_002162155.2. Classification (NCBI taxonomy): domain Eukaryota; kingdom Viridiplantae; phylum Streptophyta; class Magnoliopsida; order Poales; family Poaceae; genus Triticum; species Triticum dicoccoides. Next base: position 340,057,653 of record NC_041384.1, read on the forward strand.
TTCTTAAGTATTTCAAATGCTTCTACACAATCATCATCAAAGACAAATGGTATATCTGTTTGTAATAAATTAGTCAGAGGCCGAGAAATTTTTGAGAAGTCCTTATTGAACCTCCTATAAAATCCGGCGTGACCAAGGAAACTTCTTATACCTTTGATGTCCTTGGGACATGGCATCTTTTCAATAGCATCAACCTTGGCTTTATCAACTTCAATACCTCTTTCAGAAACTTTATGCCCTAAGACAATACCCTCATTAACCATAAAGTGGCACTTTTCCCAATTCAAGACAAGATTAGTTTCTTCACATCTTTGCAAAACTCGATCAAGATTGCTGAAGCAATCATCAAAAGAAGATCCATAGATGGAAAAGTCGTCCATGTAAACCTTACAAATCTTTTCACAAAAGTCAGAGAATATAGCCATCATGCATCTTTGAAAGGTATACGTCTGTAAGCAAAAGTACCAAAAGGGCATGTAAAAGTAGTCTTTGATTGATCTTTAGCCGACACAGGTATTTGAGAGAAACCAGAATAACCATCTAGAAAGCAGTAATGTGTATGTTTGCATAATATTTCTAGCATATGATCGATAAAAGGTAAGGGGTAATGATCTTTCTTAGTAGCCTTATTTAATTTGCGAAAATCAATTACCATCCTATAACCTGTAATAATTCTTTGTGGAATGAATTCATCTTTATTATTAGGAACAACAGTAATACCTCCCTTCTTAGGGACACAATGAACATGACTTACCCACTAACTATCAGCAACGGGATAATTATACCTACCTCCAGAAGCTTTAGTATTTCTTTTCTTACCACTTCTTTCATTTTAGGATTAAAACGTCATTGAGGATCACAAACTAGTTTGGCATCTGCTTCCAAATTTATTTTATGTTGACATAGAGTGGTACTAATGCCCTTAAGACCATCAAGAGTATATCCAATAGCAGCACGGTGCTTCTTCAGAGTTTTCAATAATCTTTCTTCTTCATGCTCTGAAAGGTTAGCACTAATAATAACAGGATATATCTTCTTTTCATCAAGATAAGCATATTTAAGATTATCAGGCAACGGTTTAAGCTCAAACACGGGATCACCCTTAGGTGGAGGGGGATCCCCTAGGATTTCATCAGGCAAATTGTGTTTCAGAATAGGTGCCTGCTTAAAAAATACTTCATCTATTTCCCTTCTTTCATTCATAAACATATCATTCTCATGGTCTAGCAAATATTGTTCTAAAGGATCACTAGGAGGTACGACAATAGAAGCAAGACCAATAATTTCATCCTTACTAGGCAATTCTTCTTCACGGTGTTGTTTACTAAATTTACAGAAATTAAATTCATGAGTCATATCATCCAAGCCAATAGTAACAACATTCTTTTCGCAGTCTATCTTAGCATTAACAGTGTTCAAGAAGGGTCTAGCAAATATAATGGGACAAAAGCTATCTTGTGGGGAACTAAGAACAAGAAAATCAACAGGATATTTAGTTTTCCCGCACAAGACTTCAACATCTCTAACAATTCCCATTGCTGAAATAGTATCTCTATTAGCAAGTTTAATTGTGACATCAATATCTTCTAACTCAGCAGGTGCAATTTCATGCTTGATTTCTTTATACAAGTCATAAGGTATAACACTAGCACTAGCACCCATATCACATAAGCCATGATAACAATGATCTCCTATTTTAACAGAAATAACAGACATGCCTACCACAGGTCTATTTTTATCTTTAGCACAAGCTTTAGCAATTCTAGCAGTTTCACCGCAGAACTGAATAACATGCCCATCAATATTATCAGACAAGAGATCTTTAACAATAGCAATATTAGGTTCTACATTAACTTGCTCAAGAGGTGTATATGTTTTAATATTGTTTTTACGAACCACAGTTGAGGCTTTAGCATGATCCTTTATCCTAACAGGGAAAGGTGGTTTCTCAACATAACAAGTAGAAACAATAGGATCATTATAAGTGACAGTATTTTCTTCAACTTTAATTGGTGCATCTACTTTTACTTCTTTGGGAGGATGATATTTAAACGACTTCTCCTTAGGGAGATCAACATAAGTAGCAAAAATTCACAGAAAGAAGCTACTATCTCATAATCAAGTCCATATTTAGTCCTAAACTTACGGAAAATATCGGTATCCATAAAAGATTTAACACAATCAAACTTAGGTGTCATACCTGACTCCTTACCTTTGTCAAGATCCCAATCTTCAGAGTTGCGTTTAATTCTATCCAATAAATCCCATCTAAATCCAATAGTCTTCATCATAAAAGAGCCAGCACAACAAGAATCGAGCATGGTGTGATTGTTTTCAGAAAGCCGAGCATAAAATTGAAGAATTGTTTCTCTTTGGAGCTCATGATTGGGGCATGAATATAACATTGATTTAAGCCTCCCCCAAGCTTGAGAGATGCTTTCTCCTTCGCGAGGCCAAAAATTATATATATAATTGCGGTCACGATGAACAAGATGCATAGGGTAATACTTTTGATGAAATTCCAATTTCAATTTTCTATAGTTCCATGATCTCGTATCATCACATAGCCTATACCATGTCAATGCGTCTCCCTTCAAAGATAAAGGGAAGACCTTCTTCTTAGCAACATCATTGAGTATACCTGCAAGCTTAAATAATCCACAAACTTCATCCACATATATTAGGTGTTCATCAGGATGCTTTGTTCCATCTCCTGTAAAAGGATTAGCTAGCAGTTTTTCTATCATACCTGAAGGATACTCATAAGGAATTTCATTTTCAATAGGTTTAGTAGGTTGAGGAGCAACTCTTTGCTCTACTGGTTGGGGTGAAGATACCCCGAACAAGCCCCTCAAAGGATTACTTTCCATAGTAACAAGTGACAGTAAATTTCAGCACACTATATAAATTTTCCTTACCAAATTCCACCTACCAAAGGCGCTTCACTCCCCGGCAACGGCGCCAGAAAAGAGTCTTGATGACCCACAAGTATAGGGGATCTATCGTAATCCTTTCGATAAGTAAGAGTGTCGAACCCAACGAGGAGCAGAAGGAAATGATAAGCGGATTTCAGCAAGGTAATCTCTGCAAGTACTGAAATAAGTGGTAACAGATAGTTTTGTGATAAGATAATTTGTAACGAGCAACAAGTAACAAAAGTAAATAAAGTGCAGCAAAGTGGCCCAATCCTTTTTGTAACAAAGGACAAGCCTGGACAAACTCTTATATAAGGAAAAGCACTCCCGAGGAGACATGGGAATATCGTCAAGCTAGGTTTCATCACGTTCATATGATTCGCGTTCGGTACTTTGACAATTTGACATGTGGGTGGACCGGTGCTTGGGTGCTGTTCTTACTTGAACAAGCATCCCACTTATGATTAACCTCTATTGCAGGCATCCGCAACTACAACAAAAGTATTAAGGTAATCCTAACCATAGCATGAAACATATGGATCCAAATCAGCCCCTTACGAAGCAACGCATAAACTATGGTTTAAGCTTCTGTCACTCTAGCAACCCATCATCTACTTATTACTTCCCAATGCCTTCCTCTAGGCCCAAATAATGGTGAAGTGTTATGTAGTCTACGTTCACATAACACCACTAGAGGCTAGACAACATACATCTCATCAAAATATCGAACGAATACCAAATTCACATGACTACTAATAGCAAGACTTCTCCCTTGTCCTCAGTAACAAACGTAACTAGTCACAAAGCATATTCATGTTCATAATCAGAGGGGTAATAATATGCATAAAGGATCTGAACATATGATCTTCCACCAATCTAACCAACTAGCATCAACTACAAGGAGTAATTAACACTACTAGCAACCTACTAGCACCAATCCCGGACTTGGAGACAAGAATTGGATACAAGAGATGAACTAGAGTTATGAGATGAGACGGTGCTGATGAAGATGTTGATGGAGATTGCCCTCTCCCGGAGAGGAGCGTTGGTGATGATGATGGCGATAATTTCCCCCCTCCAGGAGAGAGTTTCCCCGGCAGAACAGCTTTGTCGGAGCTCTAGATGGATCCGCCAAGGTTCCGCCTCGTGGCGGCGGAGTTTCGTCCCGAAAGGTTGCTTCTGGTTTTTTTCTCGACGAAAAACTTCATATAGCAGAAGATGGTCATCGGAGAGCCACCAGGGGGCCCACGAGGTAGGGGGGCGCACCTTAGGGGGGGCACCCCCCACCCTCGTGGAAAGGGTGTGGGCCCCCTGGTCTTCATCTTTGGCGAGGATTTTTCATTATTTATTACAAGGTATTCCGTGGAGTTTCAGGATTTTTGGAGTTGTGCAGAATAGGTCTCTAATATTTGCTCCTTTTCCAGCCCAGAATTCCAACTGCCGGCATTCTCCCTCCTTATGTAAACCTTGTAAAATAAGAGAGAATAGCCATAAGTATTGTGACATAATGTGAAATAACAGCCCATAATGCAATAAATATCGATATAAAAGCATGATGCAAAATGGATGTATCACCAGCAGTCTGGTGCGCAGGCTCACCGGGAGGCACGCCATCGGTTTGACCGCACCCGCCTCTCTCCCACAACTCCCACTACTCCATATTAATGGTGTGCTCGAGCGGCCGCACTCCCCATCCTCTCTACACACACAATCCTCTCTCTCCGCTTGCATCCTCAATGCCGCTCTCAATCCTCAAAGCCGTAACCCTAGCCCCCTCCGGTGTCTATATAAACCGAAGGGTTTTAGTCCATAGGACAACAGACAATCATACCATAGGCTAGCTTCTAGGGTTTAGCCTCTCTGATCTCGTGGTAGACCAACTCTTGTAATACTCATATCATCAAGAACAATCAAGCAGGATGTAGGGTTTTACCTCCATCAAGAGGGCCCGAACTTGGGTAAACATCGTGTCCCCTGCCTCCTGTTACCATCCGCCTTAGACGCATAGTTCGGGACCCCCTACCCGAGATCCACCGGTTTTGACACCAACATTGGTGCTTTCATTGAGAGTTCCACTGTGTCATCACCATAAGGCTTGAGGGCTCCTCAGATCATCGCTAGCGATGCGGTCCAGGGTGAGGCTTTCCTCCCCGGACAGATCTTCATATTCGGCGGCTTTGCACTTCGGGCCAATTCGCTTGGCGATCTGGAGCAGATTGAGAGCTACGCCCCTGGCCATCAGGTCAGATTTGGAAACGTGAACTACACGTCCGACATCCACGGAGACTTGATCTTCGACGGATTCGGGCCCATGTCGGATGCGCCATATAGTCGTGACGAGCATGATGTAACTCTGTCGTCGGACAATGTTCGGGAGATCGCATCCGCGACTACTCCGTCAATCAATCCAGAGCAATTCGTGCCATCCGAGAGCGAGGGATGGACCCCGCCATGGAGGCCGCACTCTCAACAACGATAGTTCACCCCTTACGAGAGCCGTGTCGCCGAACCACTGGAATCATCTCTGGCCACGGACTCCGAGCCACTCATATCCGTGCCCGTCGAGTCCGACTAGGTGCGGATGATGGAGTTCACCTCTGCGGATATCTTTCAGCACTCACCTTTTGGAGATGTGCTAAATTCATTATGGTCTCTCTCCCTGTCAGGAGAACCTTGGCCGAACTATGTCCTGCTAGAATGGGAATGCGGACGACAAAGAAATTCGCTGCCCACCCACCACCCACTTAGTAGCCACTGTCGACGACTTAACCGACATGCTCGACTTCGGCTCCGAGGACTCCGACAGTATGGATGACGAAGCCGAAGACGAACATGATCCATCGGCCTCGGGGCACTAGGCCGCCACCTCATCATATGATATATATATATATATATATATATATATATGGTGGACACCCCCAAAGAAGCCAATGGCGACGAGACAGCGGAGGATGACTCCTCCAAGAAGCAACCCAAGCGCCGACGTCAGCAACGCCGCTCTAAGTCCCGCCATAGCAAGAGTAGTGATACCGACACAGGAGATAATAACACTCTGGATAGCGCCGAAGACAACAACAATCCCCTCCAGCACGGTGTAGAGCTAGAGACAAACAAGCTAGCCCTCCAGAGCAGGCAGCAGATGGAGAGCCGGAGGAGGACAATTACATGCCACTCTCCGAAGATGAGGCGAGCCTCGACAACGACGAGTTTATCATGCCCGAGGACCCCGTCGAGCAAGAGCGCTGTCGGTGTCAAAACCGGCGGATCTCGGGTAGGGGGTCCCAAACTGTGCGTCTAGGCCGGATGGTAACAGGAGGCAAGGGACACGAAGTTTTACCCAGGTTCGGGCCCTCTTGATGGATGTAAAACCCTACGTCCTGCTTGATTGATATTGATGATATGGATGTTACAAGAGTAGATCTACCACGAGATCAGAGAGGCTAAACCCTAGAAGCTAGCCTATGGTATGATTGTATGTTGTGATTGTTGTCCTACGGACTAAAACCCTTCGGTTTATATAGACACCGGAGAGGGTTAGGGTTACACAAGGTCGGTTACAAAGGAGGAGATATCCATATACGTATTGCCTAGCTTGCCTTCCACGCCAAGTAGAGTCCCATCCGGACACGAGACGAAGTCTTCAATCTTGTATCTTCACAGTCTAACAGTCCGGCCAATGGAGATAGTCCGGCTATCCGGAGACCCCCTAATCCAGGACTCCCACAGTAGCCCCTGAACCAGGCTTCAATGACGACGAGTCCGGCGCGCAGTTGTCTTCGGCATTGCAAGGCGGGTTCCTTCTCCGAATACATCACAGAAGAATTGAATACGAGGATAGTGTCCGACCCTGCAAAATAAGTTCCACATTCCACCGTAGAGAGAATAATGTTTTCGCAGATCTAATCTGCTAGCTTGTTTTGGCAACATGACGTTACGTCATGGCCTGGTGATTATTCGAACCGTTTCTTTTAACCAGCCCCGCACATAACGCGAGGCAGTTTTTCGACACGTCTTGTCAAAGCAGAGATTGTGTCCCCTTATTACGGGATTCTCATCAATACGGGCGTGGGTAACCCAACCGCGCCATTAATTACGACGCTTGGGGGATAAGCTAGTTTTACCAGGCAAGTGGGGACGCTTAGTTTTGTCCGCCCATATAAAGGGATAAGGATTCACCTTTCTATCCATGCCTTCTTCCTCCTCTGCTCATCCGCTCCCGCACACTCGAGCTCTAGCGCCCAAGTCCTCACTTCCATCTCAACCTTCTCCAACCATGTCCGGAGCGGGAGGCAAGTGGATGGTCTCCTCCGTCACGGAGGGAGATGTCAAGAAACTGAGGAGAGTCGGATACCTGCCCGACGACATCGTGCACCGGCTCCCAGATGAGGGGCAACTCATCCCCACCCCTAGGCCCCATTAGAGGGTCGTATTTCTCACCCATTTCTTCCGCGGACTGGGATTCCCTCTCCATCCCTTTGTCCAGGGGCTCATGTTCTATTTACGGCCTGGATTTCCACGATCTGGCCCCGAACTTCATCCTCAACATCTTGGCGTTTATCGTCGTGTGCGAGGCCTTTCTCCGCGTCAAGCCCCACTTCGGCCTATGGCTGAAGACCTTCAACGTCAAGCCGAAGGTGGTGGGCGGCCTCCAAGCGGAGTGTGGAGGCGCCATGGTGGGCAAGATGCCCAACATAACATGGCTCGAGGGCTCCTTTGTGGAAACCATAAAGGGGTGGCAATCGGGGTGGTTCTACATCACCGAGCCACGCGACCACGCATGGGTGGCGGCCCCCGAATTCCGATTTGGTACCCCCATGCGGCTCACCTCCTGGAAGGAGAAGGGACTATCCTGGGGTAATTCAAAAGAGCTGACCGGACTCCAGTCATGTATTCAAAACATGGTGGACAAGAAGCTCAAGCTTGTCAACATAGTCCAGGTTATGCTCGCCCGCCGGATACTCCTGTGCCAACAACGGGAGTTCACTTTGTGGGAGTTCAATCGGCGCAGCACCGAACTCTGAACAGGCTCTTCGACACGACTCATGAAGATGCCTGGAAGGTGCTGTTCAAGAGCGCCGAGGTCCCTCCCCCCATTACTGAGGATCGCGGATTTAGCGCGAAGCGCCAAGCCAGCGCGGTAAGTTGTTTTACCTTTCACAGGATGCTTATTTTTATATAGATTGACTCTATGCGGGATCAAAACTCCCGCAATTTCGACAGGACTGGTAGAAGATGGCCGGAAAGATCGACTGTCCGGCTCCCTTGCCTGAAGGCCCCGCAGACGCTCTTCTGATGAAGATGTTGACTCCGGCCCCTTATAAGGTGTCGGAGAAGACCAGGAAGGCCAAGGGAGCTCGAATGAGTTCCCGACGCCAGGCGTCGTCGGACTCACCGTCCAATGACTCTGCGGCGCACTCTTCCCTCGAAGATGAGGAAGAGGAAGAAGAGGCTCCCCCACCGACTGGGGAAGACAAGAAAAGGAAGGCCGCCCCAACTGGGGAGGCCGGAGGGTCCAAGAAGGGAAGGACTCTCCTTCCGGACAGCTCCACCGCGGCCGACGAAATAGAAGACGAGTGGTTGCCCAGGGCCAAGCCCCAGGGGAGATCGTAAGTATTCGGATATCAAAGTAACCCATAGGATTCCTTTGTCGCATTGCTTTCCCTAATCACCGAACATAATTACGCAGGCCACCACGAGCCAATATCGAGGTATCATCGGACGGCTCCGTGGGTTCGTCGGACATGGATAGCGATCCAGTCCCGACTGCCACCTCCCCTCATCCTACCGACGACGCTGAGGTGTTGTCCCAAGAGGCACCGGATCAAGGGGAGACAGTCCTGAAGACGCGTCAAGGCGACCTTCCGGACTCCGGGAGCAGAGGGGACGGGCCCCCTGAGAGCTCCGAGTTCGGTCCTCAGCCGGACCCCGCGCCGGAACCTCCAGCGGTTCCGGGCTCGGGCATGCTGTCTCCTTCTAAGAGGGGTGAGGCGCCTGTGCCGGTGACCTCTGTCCATCCAGAGGCGCCGGATAATATGTTGGAAGCACTTCGCAGCGCTTCCATCGAGGAGGAGCACCGCACTATCATGAGTGTGGTGACCGCCAAGAGCGGATTGATTGAAGCCTGTGCTAGCCTTCTAACATGCTTCGAGGTAAGTGTTTTAAAATGTAGTAGAAATATTACCGCATAGACCGTAGCCCATGATGCTTTGTTCGGTGTTCCCAAAGAAAAGCTGAACAGAGGATCAAATAATATCGTAGGAGTCTAATACAAGTATGTCAATATGCATATGCAGGCTTTGCTACTGGCGTCCGCCGCACTAACTGCAGAGGTCGCCATACTGAAGGAGGCCCTCGAGGGGTCCCAAAAAGAGTTCAGCCTTGCTAAGAGGCAGCTCGAGGAGAACAAGGGTAAGTAATACCCCGTCTATAGATGAGAAAAAGGACGCGATTGCTAAATGACAGGATCATTGTATGTTTGCCAGGGGCCACGACCAAGGTGGCGACCCTAAAGCAAGCGCTGTCCCAGGCCGAAAAGGAGGTGGCCCAGGAGCGCACCGAGAGAGAGAGGCACGAGGCTCGGGTGGGCGAGGTGCAGTAGGAGCTCCAGGCTCTCGTGACAAAGCACGAGGTGTTGGAGCTTGACTTGAAGACGCGAGAGTCTGAGCTTGCCGTAGCCCGTGAGAGCGCGAAGAGTGACAAGGTCGAGGCCTAGAAGGCCCTTCAGGAAATCGACGCGATGAAGAAGATAGCGGCGGGTAAGGCTTTCTATATGCAAAGCAAGCATGTAAAAGTAAATTATCGATTACTTACCCGGATCCAGATCTCTTCAGGAGCATTCGCAGATTTGCCCCGCAGTGTGTTCGATGCTGCACACTTTTACCAGGCCAAGGATGGGAGCTCGACGGAGAAGCTGTTCTGGTCTCAGTATGCTAAGGCCGAACATCCGGTGCCGATGAGCGACCAGCTGAAGCATATGGCCGAACTACATAAGGCGGCCGATCAGGCCATGAAGGGCTTCATAGTCCGGTTGTGCCTGGCGATGCCCTTCCGAACAGCTTCTTCGGCCTGGTGAGGCAGCTTGTGGATGCCTGCCCACGGCTGGAGGTCGTCAAGCGATCCGTCTGCATTGAAGGTGCACGCCGGGCCTTCGCCCGTGTAAAAACGCAGTGGGTCAAGCCAGACGCCGTGAAGCTGATCAAGGAGGGGCCGCCGGAGGGCAAGGAGCACCGCCACCCCGAGATGTACTACGAGGGTGTTCTGCCGGGCACCCGTCTTATCGCGGTGAGTGTTCGCAAAATGTAATATTTGAATGAGACTTGCTCGTTTTGTCCTGTATGTATGAAAACTTGTATCGTATTCGCTATGCAACGCTTGTGTGAATTTAAAATATTACCTTCTGTTTGGCTGTTTGTCCAATCTGAGCGATGGCTAGTCCTCGGCTTCTGCCCCCATGCCATGAGTGCTGGGGTGTTCGGGATAAACCTGAGCACTCTTGTTCCCATGCTTGGGTCCTTCGAGGGAGGTGCTTAGCACAACGAACAAGGCAACCGGACTAATAATGCTTTATCACTCTCACTTAGCCATAGAATTCTATAATTTTAAATTTCGACGAAGCCCCTGGTATTCGGAAGGCCGAATTCGAGGCGCGATACACGCCTGTAAGCCGAACGGAGCCGGCCCCTCGCCCTAAGCGGCATAAGTCTTTAGGGACTCGAAAAACCTCACCGAACAGCGACCAGTCTCTCGCCTTATCATGACAGTCAGTTTTAGCTTTCTCTACTGAGGTGCTCGGCCCGGCAGAACCGGGGCACAATCGCAGTAGTTCTCCTAGCGCTACCTTAGCCGATAGAGCGGAACGTAAGGTACCAAAACATAGAAGCCAGGCAAACCCAACATTTGACCAAAGACATGATTCGGAGCTGATGCATATAATGCTATAAGTTCGGGGTGCCGCACTTGTGAAAGTGTTTGGACTTTTCACACCATATTGTGGGTACGCAAGCCCCTGGTGCATTGGCCGTACCAGAGTGTACGGTTGCAAGGCGTCATTAATGAACACACACACACACACACATATATATATACATATATATATATATATATATATAACAAAAATGCAGTAATAGTCGTAATGTCATGCATTGTGTATTAAAAAATTGCATTAAAGCAGAGTGATACAGATAGTGTAATAAGCAAAAGAGTAGGACTATGTCCCTTCCAAGGGCGAGCTGAGGAATGATATGAAATCTGTAATCCACTTGGGAATTCCGTAGTTGTCTGCCTCCTTGGTTGATGTATCATGTGTTTGGAAATAGAGCGGCCGGACAGTGTTTCCAGAGATTAAAGTCCTGAGAAAAAAATAGCCAAACGGGAAGCCCCTAGTGCGGTTTAGGCCGCGTTTTGGGGCGTGCCGCAGTTGTGCCCCCCCTACCCACCTATGCCCATGGTATTTTTAATGCGTAATTATGTACACGCGGCATGAATAACGCTGTTGGGCTAGGATTGGGGTGGCCGCCGTATTGCTACGCGAGCTCAGATCGTGCCAAGCGGTCTGTTTGCTGATTGCCCCGAGCGTGCTTGAAGGTGTTCGGGCTTTGAAATGCCAAACTGGTAGATTGCCTTGAGAGACTGCTTTGTGCTTTTGCTGCAAGGGCCGCGGTGTGCTCCTCTGTTCGGAGAGAGCTCTCTGTGTTTCCGTTGACTGTAATAACTCCGCGAGGTCCTGGCATCTTGAGCTTGAGGTATGCATAATGTGGTACCGCATTGAATCTAGCAAATGCGGTTTGTTCGAGCAGCGCGTGATAACCACTTTAGAACGGGACTATATCAAAGATTAACTCTTCGCTTCGGAAGTTATCTGGGGATCCGAAGACCACTTCCAGTGTAATTGAGCCTGTGCAGTGGGCCTCTATACCTGGAATGACGCCCTTAAAGGTCGTCTTTGTGGGTTTGATCCTTGAAGGGTCTATACCCATTTTGCGCACTGTGTCCTGATAAAGCAGGTTCAGGCTGCTGCCGCCGTCCATAAGGACTCGAGTGAGGTGAAATCCGTCGATGATTGGGTCTAGGACCAGTGCGGCGAATCCGCCGTGACAGATACTAGTGGGGTGGTCCCTGTGATCAAAGGTGATCGGACAGGAGGACCAGGGGTTGAAGTTTGGGGCGACTGGCTCCAGTGCATATATGTCCCTGAGCGCACGCTTCCGCTCCCTCTTGGGGATGTGGGTTGCGTATATCATGTTCACCATCCGCACTTGCGGGGGAAACCTCTTCTGTCCTCCAGTGTGCGGCTGCCTGGGTTCTTCCTCGTCATTGCTATGCGGCCCCTTGTCCTTCTTTTCGGCAATTAACTTGCCGGCATGCTTGAACACCCAACAATCCTTGTTGGTGTGATTGGCTGGCTTGTCTGGGGTGCCGTGTATTTGACATGAGCGATCGAGTATACGGTCCAAGCTGGACGGACCCGGTGTACTTTGTTTGAATGGCTTTTTCCACTGACTGGGTTTAGAACCTTTGAATCCGGCATTGACTACCGTATCCTCAGTACTTTCGCCGTTAATGCAGCGCTTATGCTTGTTGCGACGTGACCTGCTATTGCCGTCCTTGGTATCTGAGGTACCATGGTTCTTTGATATGCTATTACTGCGAGCCAACCAGCTGTCTTCTCCCACACAAAAGCGGGTCATGAGCGTCGTGAGGGCTGCCACAGATTTCGGCTTTTCCTGACAAGGTGCCGGGCTAGCCACTCGTCTCGGATGTTGTGCTTGAAAGCCGCTAAGGCCTCCGCATCCGGACAGTCGACGATTTGATTTTTCTTTGTAAGGAACCGAGTCCAGAATTGCCTGGCTGACTCTTCTGGCTGCTGAATTATGTGGCTCAAGTCATCGGCGTCTGGTGGTCGCACATAAGTGCCCTGAAAGTTGTCGAGGAATGCGGCTTCCAGATCTTCCCAACAGCTGATGGAGTCCGCTGGCAAGCTATTAAGCCAATGCCGGGCTGGTCCTTTGAGTTTTAGTGGGAGGTACTTGATGGCATGTAAGTCATCACCGCGGGCCATGTGGATGTGGAGGAGGAAGTCCTCAATCCATACCGCGGGGTCTGTAGTGTCGTCGTATGATTCAATGTTTACAGGTTTGAAACCTTCTGGAAATTGATGTTCCATTACTTCGTCTGTGAAGCATAAGGGGTGTGCGGCACCTCTGTATTGGGCTATATCACGATGCAGCTCGAATGGGTCCTGTCCGCTGTGTTCAGCCCGGCCGGATTTGCTTTTACTGTATCCAGCGTGACGTTTATCGTCTCGTAGAGTGGTGCGCCCTCGTGATCCGTAGATCGATCTTGAATGCTTTGCTTTGTCCTCCAATATGTCTCGCAGGTCTGGCGTATCTCCCCATGCCTTTTCATTTGAATGGCGTTGGGGTGGAGGCTCAGCTTTTGGCTGGAATGCCTCTCTATCGCGGCCACGAGGTGGCCGATCAACCGTTTCATACGCCTTTTCCTCCAGTCGGGGAAGTAACTTGCGCCTTGGATAACTCTTGGAGGGACGCTCGAGTTTATATTGCTCGGCCACGAGGACTTCAGTCCATTTGTCAGCTAGCAGATCTTGATCAGCTTGAAGCTGCTACTGCTTTTTCTTCAAGCTATTTGCTGTGGCCATAAGCCTACGCTTGAAGCGCTCTTGTTCGACGGGATCCTCTGGTACGGCGAATTCATTGTCGCCGAGGCTTACCTCGTCTTCGGAGGGGGGCATGTAATTGTCATCCTCCTCCTCTCCGCCAGCCGCTCTCTCAGGAGAGTTGGCTCCTTCCTCCTCCTACTCTAAATATTGCTGGAGGAGATTGTTGTTGTCTTCGGCGCTATCCGGAGTGTTATTATCTCCTGTGTCGGTATCGCCACTTTTGCTTTGGCGGGACTTAGAGCGGCGCCTCTGACGTTGGCGCTTGGGTTGCTTCTTGGAGGGGTCATCCTCTGTTATCTCGTCGCCATTGCCTTCATTGGGTGTATCCACCATGTATATGTCATATGACGAGTGGCTGTCCAGTGCCCTGTAGGTGCTGGTTCATGTTCGTCTCCTACATCGTCGTCCATACCGTCAATATCTTTGGAGTCGAAGTCGAGCATGTCGGTTAAATCATCGGCCGTGGCTACAAAGTGGGTGGTGGGTGGGCATTGAATTTCTTCGTCGTCCGCATCCCAGTCTTGTTGCCCATAATCCGGCCAGGGCTCTCCTAACAAAGAGAGAGACCTTAGTGAATTCAGAATGTCGCCGAAGGGAGAGTGCTGAAAGTCCGCGGTGGTGAATTCCATGATCGGCGCCCACTCGGATTCGATTGGCAGGGGCGCGGATGGTTCGGGGTCCGGAAGAGAGTCCGGCACCTTGGAGTCACGGGCTGCGCAAAGGATTATGCTGGTGTTTGGCTCGATTGCCGTCGAGACTGCAGCCCCTGAGGCGGTGTCTAGCCACCCGTCCTCGATTGGCGCAGTTGGCTCCGAGCTAAGGGTCGGAGCTGATGTGGGCGTGGCCTCTGGAGTACCGTCCGGTGGCAGAGCTAGGTCATACCCATCGCGACAGTGCGGCGCGCCCGGCTGTGGCTCGAATCCGTCGAAGATCAAGTCTCCGCGGATGTCAGCCGTGTAGTTCAAACTTCCAAATCTGACCTGATGGCCAGGGGCGTAGCTTTCAATCTGCTCCAGAAGGCCAAGAGAATTAGCCCGCGGTGCAAAGCCACCGAATACGAAGATTTGTCCGGGGAGAAAAGTCTCACCCTGGACGGCATCGCTATCGATGATAGTAGGAGCCATCAAGCCTAACGGTGACGACACAGAGGAACTCTCAATGAAAGCAGCAATGTCGATGTCAAAACCGGCGGATCTCGGGTAGGGGGTCCCGAACTGTGCGTCTAGGCCGGATGGTAACATAAGGCAAGGGACACGAAGTTTTACCCAGGTTCGGGCCCTCTTGATGGAGGTAAAACCCTACGTCCTACTTGATTTATATTGATGATATGGATGTTACAAGAGTAGATCTACCACGAGATCAGAGAGGCTAAACCCTAGAAGCTAGCCTATGGTATGATTGTATGTTGTGATTGTTGTCCTACGGACTAAAACCCTTCGGTTTATATAGACACCGGAGAGGGTTAGGGTTACACAAGGTCGGTTACAAAGGAGGAGATATCCATATACGTATTGCCTAGCTTGCCTTCCACGCCAAGTAGAGTCCCATCCGGACACGAGACAAAGTCTTCAATCTTGTATCTTCATAGTCTAACAGTCCAGCCAATGGAGATAGTCCGGCTATCCGGAGACCCCCTAATACAGGACTCCCACAAGCGCTTCAAGTGCCAGCTTATGGCCACGGCAAGTAGCCTAAAGAAGGAACAACAACAGCTTCAAGCTGACCAAGACTTGCTAGCAGACAGATGGACCGAAGTCCTTGAGGCCAAGGAGCATGAACTCGAGCGCCCGTCCAAGAGTTACCCAAAACGCAGGTTGCTACCTCACCTCAAGGAGGAAGCATTGATACCTCATTTACCAGTGTACGATGTGGCTGACCGACCACTACACGGCCGAGCCAAAGAGGCGTTTCAGCCTAAAGTTCAGACTGCACCCCTTCGCCACTCAGTCAAAAATACTAAGGCCTGGGGCAACACAGAGGACCTGTGAGACTTCTTGGATAGTAAGGCAAAAATCACAAGGTCAATATACGGGACATGAGCACGTGCGCCCACACGGGATGATGATCATCGCGTCGGATACACCAAGAGTAAATCTGGCCGGGCCGAATACAGCAGACAAGACTCATATGAACTACGTCGAGATATAGCCTGGCATAGAGGCGTCGCACAACCCCTATGCTTCACTGATGAAGTTATGAATCATGAATTCCCAGAGGGCTTCAAACCCGTAAATATCGAATCATACGATGGCACAACAGATCCCGCTGTATGGATCGAGGATTTCCTCCTTCATATCCACATGGCTCGCGGTGATGATCTACACGCCATCAAGTACCTCCCACTAAAACTCAAAGGACCAGCTCGGCACTGGCTGAATAGCTTGCCAGCAGATTCTGTTGGCAGTTGGGAGGATCTGGAAGACGCATTTCTTGACAACTTCCAAGACACTTATGTGCGGCCACCGGATGCTGATGACTTGAGCCACATAACCCAGCAGCCAGGGGAATCGGCCTACAATCCTGGACATGGTTCCCGACTAAGAAAAATCAAATAGTAGACTGTCCGGATGTAGAGGACCTAGCGGCATTCAAGCATAACATCCGTGACGAGTGGCTCGCCCGCCACCTCGGCTAGGAGAAGCCGAAATCTATGGCAGCCCTCACAACACTCATGACCCGCTTTTGCGCGGGCGAGGACAGCTGGCTGGCTCGCAGCAACAACACATCAAGGAATCCGGATACCTCGGATACCAAAGATGTCAACGGTAGGCAGCGTCGCAATAGACCAAAGCGCTGCAATAACAGCGATAACACCGAAGACACGCAGTCAATGCCGGATTCAGAGGCTCTAGATCCGGTCAGCGGAAAAAGCCATTCAAAAGAAATACTCCGGCTCCGTCCAGTCTGGATCGCATACTGGATCGCTCGTGTCAAATCCACGGCACCCCTGACAAGCCAGCCAATCACACCAACAGAGAATGCTGGGTGTTCATGCAGGCCGGCAAGTTAAATGCTGAAAACAAGGACAAGGGGCTGCATAGCGATGACGAGGAGGAGCCCCGGCCGCCGAACACAGGAGGACAGAAGGGGTTTCCCCCTCAAGTGAAGACGGTGAACATGATATACGCAACCCACATTCCCAAGAGGGAACGGAAGCGTGCACTAAGGGACGTCTATGCGATGGAGCCCGTCGCCCCAAAGTTCAACCCATGGTCTGCTTGTCCGATCACCTTTGATCGCAAGGACAACCCCACTAGCATCTATCATGGCGGATCCACTGCACTGGTCCTAGACCCCTTCATTGACGGATTTCACCTCACTCGAGTCCTTATGGACGGCAGCAGCAGCCTGAACCTGCTTTATCAGGATACAGTGCGAAAAATGGGTATCGATCCCTCAAGGATAAAACCCAGCAAACCCACCTTTAAAGGCATCATCCCAGGTGTAGAGGCCCATTGTACAGGCTCAATCACACTGGAAGTGGTCTTCGGATCACCGGATAACTTCCGAAGCGAAGAGTTAATCTTCGACATCATCCTGTTTTGCAGTGGCTATCATGCACTGCTCGGACGGACATCATTTGCAAAATTCAATGAAGTGCCGCATTACACATACCTCAAGCTCAAGATGCCAGGACCTCGCAGGGTCATAATAGTAAATGGAAACACAGAACGCTCGCTTCGTACGGAAGAGCACACTGCGGCCCTTGCAGCAGAGGCACAAAGCAGCCTGTTCAGGCAGACCACTCATTCGGTGTTACAGCCCCCGGACACCTTCAAGCGAGTCCGGAACAATCTGCAACAGGATCGCCTGGCGCGATCAGCGCTCGCCTAGCAATCCGGCCCCTGTCCTAGTCCCAGTGCAGTGACGAAATTCGTGACGCGCGTACATAACTACGCATTGAAAATACCATGGACATAGGCGGGGGCACAATCAGGATACGCCCCGCATTGTGGCTGAACCACACCAGGGGCTGTATACCTTTGACATTCCTTTTCTCTTTCTGGGCCTAACTCTTCGGAAGACCTTTCCGGCAGTCCGATTGCCGGACACATTCCGGAAGCAATAGCCAAGGCGGCAAGAAGCTAAGATGAACACGGGAACCGCCAGGTGGTCTCTAGTAATACTTGATATACCCGCTTTGGGATAGGACATTTCGAATTGTCCTACTTTATGCTTATTGCACTACTTGTACCAGTACGCTTCGACGTATTACTCAAACAACAATGCATATTATTAATCTGTCATTGCATTATTTAAGTTTTTCTCTTTCTCTTATATGTCCATTTATGACATTCGCACCTGCACGCTCGAGTACGGTCAGTACGCCACGGGCTCTCATTTCCCTGCAATACGGCGCAAGAAGTCCGAACACTTTCGACAGTGCGGCACAACGAACTTATAGCATTATATGCATCAGCTCCGAATCATGTCTTGGGTCAAATGTTGGGTTGCCCGGCTACCATGCTTTGGTACCTTATGTTCCGCTATATCGGCTAAGGTAGCGGTGGGAGAACTACTGCGATTGTGTCCCGGTTCTTCCGGACGAGCACCTCAGTAGAGAAAGCCAAAAACTGACTGTCATGATAAAGCGAGAGACTGGTCGCTGATCGAGAGGTCTCAAGTCCTTAAATACTGTTTCCGATTCGGGCGAGGAGTCGGCCTTGCCCAGCTTAGGCGTGTATAGCGCCCCAAATTCGGCCCTCCGAATACCAGGGGCTTCGCCAAAAATTTAAAATCATAGACTTCTATGGCTAAGTGAGAGTGATAAAGCATTATAGTCTGATTGCCTGGTTCGTTGCGCTGAGCACCTCCCTTGAAGGACCCAAAATTAAGGTAAAGAGTGTCCAGAGAACACCCCAGTACTAGTTACATGGGGGCAGAAGCCGACAACTGGCCAACTCTCAGATTTTATAAATGGACGCACAAAAGGTAATATTTTAAATTAAGAAAGCGTCGCATGGCGCAAAAGAACTCGTTTCATATTACAGGATCACATGGGCATGTTCATTCAAAAATTACATCCTTGGCACACTCATCTGCCACTAAGCGAGAACCCTTCAGGACGCTCTCATAGTAATTCTCGGGGCAGCGATGCTCCTTGCCCTCTGGCGGCCCCTCCTTCACAAGCTTCACGGCGTCCAGCTTCGCCCAGTGCACCTTTGCCCCGGCAAAAGCTCTACGTGCACCTTCAATGCAGATGGACCGCTTGATGACTTCAAGCCATGGGCAGGCTTCCACCAGCCGCCTCACCAGACCGAAGTAGTTGCCGGACAGGGGCTCACCAGGCCACATCCAGACTATAAGGCCCCTCATGGCCTGTTCGGCCACCTTGTGAAGTTCGACCAACTGCTTCAGCTGGTCGCTCAAGGACACGGGGTGTTCAGTCCCAGTATACTGAGACCAGAACAACTTCTCCGCCGAGCTCCCCTCCTCAGCCCGGTAAAACTCTGCGGCATCCAGCACACTACGGGGAAGATCTGCAAACACTCCTGGAGAGCTCCGAACACGGGTAAGAAAAATGGAAGTCTCCTTCACATGCTTGCTTTGAATATTGAATGCCTTACCCACTGCTATGTTCTTTGTCGCATAAATCTCTTGGAGGGCCTTGTGGGCTTCGACCTTGGTGCTCCGGACGCTTTCAAGCGCCTGCACGAGCTTGGACTCTCGCGTCTTGGAGTCAAGCTCCAAGGACTCGTGCTTTTTGGCGAGAGCCTCGAGCTCTTGCTGCACCTCGCCCACTCGGGCTTCTTGTTTCTCCCGTTCAATGCGTTCTTTGGCCGCTTTGTCTTCGGCCTCGGACAACGCCTTCCTTAGGGTCTCCACCTCGGTCTTGGCCCCTGACAAATTCATGATGATCCTAATACTTTACAACGAACTTCTTTTTAACTATATAAACTGGGGTATACCTTACCTTTGCTCTCTTCAAGCTGCCCCTTGGTAAGGCCGAGCTCGTCCTCGGACCACTTCAGGGCCTGCGTCAGTGCAGAGACCTCCGCAGTATGTGCGGCAGCGGCCTGGAGGGAAGCCTGCACATACACATAGACATACTCTACTTAGACTCCTGAGTTATCATTTGATACTCTATTCGGCTTTTCTTCACGAACGCCGAACAGAGCATCAGGGGCTACTATTTATGCGGTAATATTTTTATATTTTGAATGCTTACCTCAAAGCCTGTTAGGAGGCTGGCGCAAGCTTCGGTCATTCCATTTTTGGCGAACTGAACCTTCTTGACCACCGCACTCATGATAGTGCGGTGCTCTTCATCGATGGAAGCGCTGTGAAGCACTTCCAGCAAGTTGTCCGGTGCCTCTGGTTGGACAGAGGACACCGACATGGATGGTTGGCCCACCTTAATGGGAGACCGCCCGCCGGAGTCCGGAATCATCGAAGGTTCTGGCGCAGCCTCGCCCCCTTGGTACCCAGGGTCCGGGAGGTCGCCGTGAGGCACCCCCAGGATCACCTCCCCTTGGGTCGGTGCCTTTTTGGACACCACCTCGGCGTTGTCCGTAGGGCGAGGGGTGGAAGCCGTCGGAGGAGAACCATTGTTCATATCCGACGAGCCCAAAGAGCCGCTCGACAAGGGTACGTCGAGACGAGCTCGGGCGGGACTGCATAATCATGTTCGGCATGAGCAAAAGGTAGTACAATAAAACATGCCATGAAGTACTATGGTGTCCGGACACTTACGACTTCGCCAAGGGCTTGTCCCTGGGAAGCCACTCGTCGCCGCTGTTGGCGGCGGTCGTGGCATAGTCCGAAGGGAGGGTCTTTCCCTTCTTGGACCCTTCGGCCTCCCCGGATGGGTCAGCCTTCTTTTTCTTGTCTCACCCGGCTGGGGGGGAGAACTTTTCTCCTCCTCCTCGTTTCCGTGGGAGGAGTGCGCTCCAGACTCATTGGATGATGAGTCCGATAGAACCTTGCGCCGGAGACCCTTTCGGCCCCCGCGGCCTTCTTCTTGGCCTTCTTTCCCGGCACCTCGTAAGGTGCCAGAGTCAGCATCTTCGTTAGAAGAGCGTTTGCAGGATCTTCGAGCAGGGGGGCTGGGCAATCAAGCTGCTCCGCTGTCTTTATCCAGTCCTGTTAATGACATGAAAGCTTAGATCCAACACATAACTTAACCAGGGCAAATAAAAACCCTGAGAGATATAAAAGCCTACCAGATGGGCGCGGCACTTTGCGCTGAGTCCGCGATCCTCGGTGTGGGAGGGAGGCATCTCGGCGCCCTTGAACAGCACCCTCCAGACGTCCTCGTGCATCGTGTCGTAGAGCTCTCGCAGCGTCTGGTGCTAGACCGAGTCGAACTCCCACAAAACAAATGCCCGTCGTTGGCACGGAAGGATCCGGCGGAAGAGCATAACCTGGACCATGTTGACGAGCTTGATTTTCTTGTTCGTCATGTTCTGGATGCAGGTCTGGAGTCCGGTCAGCTCTACCGAAGAACCCCAGGACAGGCCCTTCTTTTTCCAGGAGGTGAGCCACGTGGGGTTTCCGGATCGAAATTTGGGGCCGCCACCCTGTCGGAGTCGCGCGGCTCAGTGATGTAGAACCACCCTGATTGCCACCCCTTTATGGTATCCACGTAGGAACCCTCGAGCCAGGTGACATTAAGCATCTTGCCCACCATGGCACCTCCGCACTCGGCTTGCTAGCCACCCACCACCTTCGGTTTGACATTGAAGGTTTTCAGCCATAGGCCGAAGTGGGGCCTGATGCGGAGGAAGGCCTCGCACACGATGATAAATGCCGAGATGTTGAGGATGAAGTTGGGGGCCAGATCATGAAAATCCAGCCCGTAGTAGAACATGAGCCCGCGGACAAACGGGTGGAGAGGAAATCCCAGTCCGCGGATGAAATGGGTGAGAAAGACTACCCTCTCATGGGGTTCGGGCATTGGGACGATCTACCCCGCATTTGGCAGCCGGTGCACGATATTCGCAGCTAGGTATCCGGCTTCCCGTAACTTTTTGATGTTCTCCTCCGTGACAGAGGAGACCATCCAGTTGCCTCCTGCTCCAGACATGATTGGAGTGGTTTGAGAAGAAGAACATGAGCTTGGGCGCTAGAGCTCGGGTGTGCAGGAATGGGAAAGCGAGAAGGAAGAAGGCGTGGGTGAAAAAAGTAAATCTTTGTCCCTTTATAAGGGCGGAGGAGGCAATGAGTCTCCCCACTTGCCTGGCAAAACCGCTTATTCCCCAGGCGCCGTAATTGATGGCGCGGTTGGGTTACCCACATCCATATTGATGAGAATACCGTAATAAGGGGAACACGATCTCTGCTTTGACAAGACGTATCAAGAAAACCGCCTCGTGGTATGTGCGGAGCTGGTTGAGAAAAGCGGTTCAAATAATGACCAGGCCATGGTGTGATGTCATGCTGTCGAAATGTGTCAGCAGATTAGATTTGTGGAAATATTATTCTCTCTATGGTGGTATGTGGAACTTATTTTGCAGGGTGGGATACTGTCCTTACATTCAAACTCTTCCATGGTGTATTCAGAGGAGGAACCCGCCTTGCAATGCCGAAGACAACACTGTGCGCTGGACTCGTCGTCATTGAAGCCTGGTTCAGGGGCTACTGAGGGAGTCCTAGATTAGGGGGTCTCCGGACAGCCGGACTATATCCTTTGGCCGGACTGTTGGACTATGAAGATACAAGATTGAAGACTTCATCCCGTGTCTGGATGGGACTCTCCTTGGCGTGGAAGGCAAGCTAGGCAATACGGATGTGTATATCTCCTCCTTTGTAACCGACCTTGTGTAACCCTAGCCCCCTCCGGTGTCTATATAAACCAGAGAGTTTTAGTCCGTAGGACAACAGACAATCATACCATAGTCTAGCTTCTAGGGTTTAGCCTCTCTGATCTCGTGGTAGATCAACTCTTGTAATACTCATATCATCAAGAACAATCAAGCAGGACGTAGGGTTTTACCTCCATCAAGAGGGCCCGAACCTGGGTAAACATCGTGTCCCCTGGCTCCTGTTACCATCCACCTTAGACGCATAGTTTGGGACCCCCTACCCGAGATCCGCCGGTCTTGACACCGACAGTAGGGCTCCCCCTCAGGTATGAGATCATGACCATCTCCCTAAACTGAAATTGAATATTCCACCATTTGAGGGTAGATATGTTATTGATATATATCTTACTTGGGAGTTACAAACTGAACAACGATTTACATGTTTACAATATCCCGAGGAGAGACGTGTTCCTGCTGCTGTTTGTGCTTTCACTAGTTTTGCATGTGTTTGGTGGTCTGAGCATTGTAGATTATATCCTATTCCAGCTACTTGGGCTGCTTTGAAAACTGCTATGCGTACTCGTTGGGTTCCACCATATTATCAACGTGAATTACTTCAAAAATTGCAGCATTTAAGACAAGGAAAATTTTTGTAGAAGAATATTATCAGGAATTACAAACTGGCATGATTAGATGTGGTATTGTTGAGGAGAATGAAGCTATGCTTGCACGTTTTATGGGTGGATTAAATAGAGAGATTCAGACCATTCTAGAGTATAAGGAGTATACTAATATCACTTGTTTATTCCATCTTGCTTGTAAAGCCGAGCGTGAAGTGCAGGATCGACAGGCATTGGCGCGAACTAACTTTTCTGCAGGTCGATCTTCATCACGGACACCACGTGCATCCTCTGTGTCCACTACACCAGCATCTCCATCAGGTGCCACCTCCAGCCGTGATACAAGAAAGCAGGCACAACCACCACTATGTGCCAAGAGCACACCGGCCGGGCCTGCACAGAGCTCTTCTTCCATGGCATCAACAGGGCACACAAGTGATATTATTTGTCCTCGTTGTAAGGGAAGAGGACATTTTGCGAGAGAATGCAAATCTCAGCGTGTGATGATTACTAGTGAGGATGGTGGGTATGAGTCTGCTAGTGACTATGATGAGGAGACTTTGGCTCTTATTACACGTGAAGAACACGGTGGAGATGATTCTGATCATGAGATGCAATACATGGCTCCTGAAGATGCTGATAGGTATGAATGTTTAGTTGCTCAACGTGTTTTGAGTGTGCAGGACACACAAGCTGAGCAAAATCAGAGGCATAATTTGTTCCATACAAAGGGTGTTGTGAAGGAACGTTCTGTTCGCGTCATCATAGATGGAGGGAGCTGCAACAACTTGGCTATCATGGAGATGGTGGAGAAGCTATCTCTCACCACAAGACCACATCAACATCCTTACTACATCCAATGGTTCAACAATAGCAGCAAGGTTAAGGTAACACGTACTGTTCGTGTGCATTTTAGTATCTCTACATATGTTGATTATGTTTATTGTGATGTGGTACCTATGCAAGCGGTTTCCTTATTACTTGGTAGACCATGGCAATTTGATAAAAATTATGTACACCATGGTAGAAACAATCAGTATACTCTTGTTCATAAGGATAAAAATATTACTTTGCTTCCTATGACTCCTGATTCTATTTTGAAAGATGATATTAATAGAGCTAATAAAGAAAAACAGGAGAAAAATAAGAGTGAAAATTAGATTGTGGCAAAAGAATTTGAGCAACAAATGAAGCCTAATAATAAACTATCTAGTGTTGCTTCTGAAATTAAACTTAAAAGTGCATGTTTACTTGCCACCAAATCTGATATGGATGATCTAGATTTTAGCAAGTCTGTTTGCTATGATTTTGTGTGCAAAGAGGCATTATTTTCATTCGAGTACGTGCCTTCCTCTTTGCCTCCTGTTGTCACTAACATTTTGCAGGAGTTCGCTAATGTCTTTCCACAAGATGTGCCACCGGGATTACCACCTATTCGAGGGATTGAGAATCAAATTGACTTAATTCCCAGTGCATCATTACCCAACCGTGCGCCATACCATACCAATCTAGAGGAGACGAAGGAGATTATGCGTCAAGTACATGAGCTGCTCGACAAAGGTTATATACGTGAATCCCTTAGTCCTTGTGCTGTTCCTATCATTTTAGTGCCGAAAAAGGATGGTACGTCGCGTATGTGTGTTGATTGTAGAGGCATTAATAATATTACTATTCGTTATCGTCATCCTATTCCTAGGCTAGACGACATGCTTGATGAATTGAGTGGCTCTACAATATTCTCCAAAGTTGATTTGCGTAGTGGATACCATCAAATTCGTATGAAATTGGGAGATGAATGGAAACAGCATTTAAAACTAAGTTTGGATTATATGAGTGGTAAGTCATGCCTTTTGGGTTAACTGATGCACCTAGTACTTTCATGAGGTTAATGAACGAAGTTTTACGTGCTTTCATTGGACGATTTGTGGTAGTCTATTTTGATGATATATACTGATTTATAGTAAATCTTTGGAGGAACATTTGGAACATTTATGTGCTATTTTTATTGCTCTATGTGATGCCTGTTTGTTTGGTAACCTTGGAAAGTGCACCTTTCGCACCGACCGAGTATCTTTTCTGGGCTATGTTCTTACTCCATAGGGAATTGAAGTTGATAAAGCCAAGATTGAAGATATTGCGAGTTGGCCGCAGCCCAAAACGGTCACACAAGTGAGGAGTTTCCTTGACATCTCTGGTTTCTATAGGCGTTTTGTGAGAGATTTCAGCACCATTGCCGCACCTCTCGACGATCTTACAAAGAAGGATGTGCCTTTTGTTTGGGGTACCGCACAGGAAGAAGCCTTCACGGTATTGAAAGATAAGTTGACACATGCTCCTTTACTCCAACTTCTTGATTTTAATACGACTTTTGAGCTTGAATGTGAATCTAGTGGAATTGGATTAGGAGGTGTGTTATTACAAGATGGCAAACCTGTTGCATACTTTTCTGAAAAATTGAGTGGGCCTAGTCTGAACTATTCTACTTATGATAAAGAATTATATGCTCTTGTTCGGACCTCAAAAACATGGCAACATTATTTATAGCCCAAGGAATTTGTTATACATTCTGATCATGAATATTTGAAACACATTAAAAGTAAAGCAAAACTGAACCGTAGACATGCTAAATGGGTTGAATTCATTGAGACTTCCCCTTATGTCATTAAACACAAGAAGGGTAAAGAAAATGTTATTGTTGATGCTTTGTCTCGTCGTTATACTATGCTTTCACAACTAGACTTTAAAATATTTGGTTTGGAGACCATCAAAGATCAATATATGCATGATGCTGAATTTAAAGATGTATTGCAGAATTGGAAGGAAGGGAGAACTTGGAACAAGTTTGTTCTTAAAGATGGATTTGTGTTTCGTGCTAACAAGCTATGCATTCCAGCTAGCTCCATTCATATTTTGTTGTTGCAGGAGGCGCATGGAGGAGGATTAATGGGACACTTTGGCGTCAAGAAGACGAAGGATATACTTGCTACACATTTCTTTTGGCCAAAGATGAGACGGGATGTTGAGCGTTTTGTTTCTCGCTGCACTACATGTCAAAAAGCTAAGTCACGACTCAATCCTCATGGTTTATATATGCCTTTGCCTGTACCTAGTGTTCCTTGGGAGGATATATCTATGGACTTTGTTTTAGGTTTACCTCGAACAAAGAAGGGGAGGGATAGCATATTTGTCTTCATGGATAGATTCTCAAAAATGGCACACTTTATACCATGTTGTAAAAGCGATGATGTTGTTAATGTTGTTGATTTGTTCTTTCATGAAATTATTCGCTTGCATGGTGTGCAAATACTATTGTTTCAGATCGTGATACTAAATTTCTTAGCCACTTTTGGAGATGTTTATGGGCTAAATTGGGGACTAAGCTGCTTTTTAGTACTACTTCTTACCCCCAAACTGATGGACAAACTGAAGTAGTCAATAGAACATTGTCTACTATGCTTAGGGCTGTTTTGAAGAATAATAAGAAAATGTGGGAGCTTGCCTCATATTGAATTTGCTTATAATCGTTCATTGCATTCTACTACTAAGATGTGCCCTTTTGAAATTGTGTATGGTTTCCTACCTCGTGCACCTATTGATTTGTTGCCTCTTCCATCTTCGGAGAAGGTTAATTTGATGCTAAAGAACATGCTGAATTAATTTAAAAATGCATGAGTTAACTACGGAAAACATTAAGCGTATGAATTCTAAATATTAACTTGCTAGAGATAAGGGTACAAAACATGTTGCGTTTGCACCTGGAGATCCTGTTTGGTTACATTTGCGTAAGTGTAGATTTCCTAATTTGCGCAAATCAAAGCTAATGTCACGTGATAATGGTCCTTTAAGGTGTTAGAGAAAATAAATGATAATGCATATAAACTTGAGCTGCCTCCAGATTTTGGGGTTAGTCCCACTTTAAACATTGCAGATTTGAAGCCTTTTTTGGGTGAGGACGATGAGCTTTCATCGAGGACGACTTCATTTCAAGAAGGGGAGGATGATGAGGACATCAATACCATTGTTACACCCAGAGCCCCTGCTGCTATACATACTGGACCAATTACTAGAGCTCGCGCACGCCAATTAAATTATGAGGTACATTCATTTCTTGGTAATGATTCTGATGTTCATGAGAATATGATGCTGCCTAAATTGGATACATTTGTTTTGCTTACAAATGAAGGGCCTGGCATGGTTAAGAGGGATGAACACTGGAGCAAGACCAAGCATGGAGATGATGGCACGCGCAAGGGGATCCAGAACGGAGTTACAAGTGATGATTTCAGGACTTTGAAGCCACCATAAGGAGTGCATGAAGCCTTGGACGAAATATACAAGATGCCACTTCATAAATTTCGTCCAGAGGCTATTCTAGGTGATGCGTCACCTTATTATTGGGCCAGGCCCATGTATTTTCGAAATACTTAAGTATAGGCTGTTTTTAGAGTCCGTATGTGTGGGGAAACAAGATTAGGGTTGGTTTCGGACCCCTCCTCCAAGGGCCACGAAATTTCCCCCTCTTCCTCCATATATACAGCCCTTAGGGCATTGTTTAGACTTTGGGTTTTGTTTAGATTAAAAGTTCGCCATAGCTGAAACTTCACGTACTTCGTTTGTGTCTAACGACCAGACCAAGACGTCACAGAACCCCACCTTCATCAATAAAGCTTTCCTCTTATATTCGCAATATCCAGATTGCAATTTCAATTTCTTGCTTGTTCTTCGTTGCTTGCAGGAAATAGACCCTCGTCGTCAGGTTGATCGTGCTCCGGCTTGCAATAACCTCTCGGAGTTGGTTTAGCAATTGCTAAGGCACGATGTCCTCGCACGTTCGTAATCGGATCGTCAAAGTCGACTTCCACCAAAATGATAGCCGCCATCTCATCGAAAGATCGGGCCCCTCGCCTCTATCACAGGTTATTAACTGGGCGGGTTGTGGCCCGTCTAGCCCAGGCTATTATTTTATGTCTACCAAATATCCAGCCCATATATTATTTTTTCAAGGTGAAAATGGCTAGCCCAGCTATACTTTTTTGCGGAATACCCAACCCAGGTCAACTTGTTATTCTCTGCCCCGCTGGGCTGTAAATCTTTCCTATTAGGCCTAACAAGAAAATGGGCTTTAAGAAATAATAAATGGGATGTAATTATAAAAAACTGGGTTGTAAATATACAAAAACGCACCAAGCAGGTAATTAGTTTCAAAAATATTATTGTTTGAATTTTTAAATTTTCATTTCATTAATTAATGTGCGCGCATCATTTTTTTTAGATTTTTACCTAATACAAATTCATATTGAAATTATATTTAATCTGACTCGAAATTTCAGGATAGTTTTTTTTATCCCATCAAAATGTGGGATTTTTGGTTGAATTCTATTTTGAGAGGTTGGTTGAAATTATTAATCGTTGTCCTGGCTAGAAAATGGGCTGTAATTTTAACAAACTATAAATGGGTTGTAGTAAATTCCATTAGAATTCAAAAATGGGTTGTACAGTATTACAAATCGCAAATGTGCTATATGTTCTCTGCCACAGATGTGATGCTCACTTGTGGGCCTAGTATTTTTTTGAGAATTATAGTCAGTGACGCGTACGGAAGGCTTGTGGGCCTACTAAGGCATACGGAAGGCTTTGTAAACTTATAGTCAAGACACGATTCTAGCGTCAGTGGCCGTTGGATGTCCATCCAATGGTTGTAGTGCTTCTTCAATCTCGCATATTCTTGCTTCAGCTGCCCAAACCACCACCGGCGGTACCGCCTGCTACCGTCTCCCGTGGCCGGCTGTGCTACCACGCAGGCATCACCGGCCCACTCTAGTCACAAACGTCGTCCAGGCCATTCCTCTACTCACCATCACCTCCTGTTCTTCACCGGTGACGGCAGCCTCACACCGCAGCCGAAGTAGTGAACCCTCGTACTCCCCTCCGCGTGGGCACCCACTGTTGTGTCTTCGCCGGCTCTGGGTCGTTCCCTTCATAATACTCGCCATCGCTCACTGTGTTGGTTCTCTCGGTGCGGCGTGGTCAACTTTGTCAACAAACGACAGCCATCAGGGACAGAGATCCAGTGCCTTGCCCACAGCAAGGCACGGCGTAATTGGTGGCCAGCCAGCCATTGGATCAGGGGGGCGGCTCAGTGATGTCTACTACACAACCTTCTTCTTGTAGACGTTGTTGGGCCTCCAAGTGCAGAGGTTTGTAGGACGGTACCAAATTTCCCTCAAGTGGATGACCTAAGGTTTATCAATCCGTAGCAGGCGTAGGATGAAGATGGTCTCTCTCAAGCAACCCTGCAACCAAATAACAAAGAGTCTCTTGTGTCCCCAACACCCAATACAATGGTAAATTGTATAGGTGCACTAGTTCGGCGAAGAGATGGTGATACAAGTGGTATATGGATGGTAGATAAAGGTTATTGTAATCTGAAAATATAAAACAGCAAGGTAACTAATGATAAAAGTGAGCACAAACAGTATTGCAATGCGTTGAAACAAGGCCTAGGGTTCATACTTTCACTAGTGCAAGTCCTCTCAACAATAATAACATAATTGGATCACATAACTATCCCTCAACATGCAACAAAGAGTCACTCTGATGTAGGGTAGAAACCTAGTGGCCCGATCTTTCACGAAAGGAGCGGATCCCGCGATGAACACGAAGAACACGAGGGGGAAAACGAGAGGAAAATCACGAGGAGAACACAAGAGAACACTCAAACCAACAAGAATGATGACACATGAACACAAAGAGAGATACAAGATCCAAAGTCAATAACGGACGATACAAGAGGTAACGGTCTTCTCCGTGAGGAGGTCTTGAGGGGGCTGCCCAAGAGGGGGTCTTGATGATCTTCTCCGCAAGGTCTTGTATCCAAGGTGGATCTTCTCCGTAGGGGGGCCGCGGTCTCTCTCGTGGAGTAGATCAGATATGGATGAGAGAAGCTCTATCTCTCAAATGAGCTAAACCAATGCTAACCCTAGAAAGTTAGACGAGGTGGAGTATATATAGTCTAGGGGGAGAAGGGATACACGGGCCTCGGCCCTTCACTGTGCGCAGACAGGGGAGGCCGGATGTCCGGGCTAGTCGGGCCGGATGTCCGGGCTGGAGTGGTGGAACTTGTTGCTCTCGGGTTCGGAGGGGCCGGATTTCCGGGCTGGGAGCTGGATGTACGAGGGCTCGGGAACGGCCGGATGTCCGGGCTGGCGAGGCCGGATGTCCGGGGCCTGGGAGCTGTTCTCCGTCTTCTTCTGTCGTTGCTTCCATGCTTCCCTCGCGGATGGTGTAGTTGTTCCTTGGCGCTTGCACTCCTCCTCAACATCCTTGAAGCTCCGACAGTACCTATGCATGCACACGGGAGAAGTGTCAAGTAGTATACCATCCTCGAAGGGGTCAACTGAGCACGTGTAAAGGAGATGATTCACCTTTATGTATGTGAAGTAGATGCCGCACGTGTCACTTGCCAAATGGACTCTTGACATGGTGATGTCCATAGGACGCTCCGCATCATCTCCCCTCCCTTGGGAAAGATCCGACCTCGGATCGAAATCAAAATCACCATGGGAAAGAGATGGCGTCGCCGTGTAGGAGTGGTCGATCACCAAGTTCTCGTCATCTTGAAGCTCGAAATGGGCAGTCTCTAATGTTGCACCATCTTGGGATTCCTTCAAAAGTAGCAAAGACAACAAACACTTGGAAAAACAAATGTGGTTAGCGTTAGTGCAAAACCAAGCATTCAAGAGGTGATTCACCAAACAAGTGTCGTCATCATGCAAAGCATATGGTTTGACAAAGGATTGTGACATGGCATATAAGCATATAAATTGAGCACAATCAAAGATATCATGGGGACAAGCATGTAAATGTGAGGTAGTGATGAAAATATGTGTAACAAGAGAATAAGCATCTACCTAAAGATCATAGCAACCATGGCCAAAAAGTGCTCAATGAAAGGTCTATGGTAGGCATAGGAATCATTCACAACACCAAATAAAATAAAGTGTCTAAACACATGGGTCAAGTGCAAGACAATCCGAGCATAATGTGCATTGGGTGTAGTGAATATCGTGTGGCACTCAACACAATGGAAAGAGCAATTGTTCATCATGTGTGAGGCAATCAAGGCAAGCATGTAGCAGTCAATGGGACATGGCATATGTGAAGTGATGACATTGTTGCAACCAAACATGTGATAGGAGCAAATAATCCAAGAATTGGATGCAACACACAAGGCATATATATCATGATGCACAGAATTGTGAAAATGACATGTGGAAGCAACATCTCTAACATGTGCGCAAGCAAGGGATCCAAGATGACAAATAAGTCGCATGGTGCAAGCAACACATGTAGTATGATCCACAATATACATGCTCATGGTTTGGGGGTTCTCAAAAGAGAAGGATATCACCTTGAAAGCATGTTCTTGTGCGTCCTTCACAATGCCGAAGTACAAGCAAGTGCGATGTAGAATCGTCATGGTAGAAGGTGGTTTGCTCTCAAGGGCTCGGATTGTCAACTCACGTGACGTGGAAGTTGACACGAAGTCCAAGTATCCTACACATGCACACAACAAAAGAAAGACGTATGCGCATGGTAGATAAACACATCATCCATCATGATGGTTCTCTTCTCTTGCACATAACCATTAGAAGCACAAGTGCATGAAGAATATGATGCAACAATGGCAATATTCATGGCACTAGGTATATGGTGCAAAGAGGTAAGACAAGCATGCTTCATAAGGAATATGTCAAAATCTCCAAATATATGTGAGAATGCTATGGGGGCAAACTCATTATCAAGACTAAAGGCATAATTGCACTCAATACATGGCAAATCATCTAGCATGAGAGAGGCAACATATGGGGAGATATGACAAGAAGCAATAACAATCATGTGCAAAGCATGTAGATGGTTGTCATCAACCACATGAAGTGAACAAGTATGAATCATCGGTGATGCAACAAGGCAAGAAATCATAGTAAACAAGTCGTGCAAGCTAGTAGTGCGAAGATGCAACATACTAGAGGAAATCATGGCAATCATGTCATGTGAGCAAATAATAGGCATAGACAATGCACATGACATATCGCAAGCACGAACACAAAGCAAGATCATAGTATTATCATAGGCATGGGGCACAAAGCAAACATGGCAATAACAAGCAATATCTCCACCAAGCTTGCAAATACACATACAAGTATGAGAATCAATCATCATGTGTAATGCAAAGCATGGGTCACAAATGCATGGCGAAGGCATAGGAATGAGCATATCATGCAAAGTGAACATGGCAAGATGGGCAAAGGATATATAATGGACAACAACCCATAGCCAAGTGAGGGTCATGTAGAAGAAATGCGCGAAGTCTTTCCGTGAAGAGAGCGGTGGGAAAGACACTCCATGGGATCCCAAGTCATCGTTGCTCTCTAGAGCTCGTTTTGTCAACTCGTGGGATTGCGAGGTTGACAAGAATTCATGGGTACCTACACAAAAGAGACACAAACGAAAGAAATTATGTGTGTGGTAAATGTACACATCATCCATCATGATGTGTATGTGCACGTTAAAGTTAGCACAATATAAGCATTGCTCAAAGAATTTTGATGCATGGTATAAGAACATGTCATCCATCATGAAAGAATAGTTATTGTGTATAACACGATGGGGATGCAAATTGAGCATACAAATATATGGCACATCAATATCATGTGTATTCATGGGGAGCATATTGTGCACATAAGTATTGGGATCATGCAATGAATGGGATGAATCCAAATCTCCTAAAATGTATGAGGAAACTATGGGGGTCTCCTCATGAGCAATAATGGAAACATCATATGGAGAAAATGGATAACATCCAAAACAATGCATATCCGGAGTTAGGTGTTCATGGCATGGCATATGAGATAAATGATGCAAAGGGAGCATATCAATATCATCACAAGAAAAACAAATGCCAATAACATGGGCTTGTCATCTATGCCATATGTGCAAATTGGGTTAATTTTAATGGCATATGCATAGTCACTATGAAGAGATTGCAAATATGACATGTGGTCGATCTCATGCATATCATATGACAAGTCAAGCGGATTAGCAAACATGATGTGACCGAGAGAATTAGCGCAAGAAATCCTATGTAACATGGCATCACAACTAATGGACTCCACATCGCAATCATCATACTCATCATAAATGGGTAAATCATCGCATGGGGAAGTCACACTAGCATGAAGCATGGAAATAGGTTGATCAACATCATGCAAGCAATCAACGTCAAGAATGTCCACTAGTGGGACTAGAGCATCACCTTCACCTATGTTACCTTTGTCATTCCACTCATGTGGTGTAGGTGAGGTGGGAAAGACTGATAGAGGCAAAGGTGTCCCGTCTTGAATGATCCGACTACGAACGTGCGAGGATGTCGCGGCTTAGCATTTGCTAAACTAACTCCGAGGGGTTATTGACCACGCCGGAGCACGATCAACCTGACGACGAGGGCCTGTTTCATGCGAGCAAAGGAAGAACAAGCAAGAAACTAAGATTGCAATATGGATATTGCGAATATAAGATGAAAGCTTTATTGATCAAGGTGGAGTTCTGTGACGTCTTGGTCTGGTCGTTGGACACAAACGAAGTACGCGAAGTTGCAGCTATGGCGAACTTTTAATCTAAACAAAAACCAAAGTCTAAACAATGCCCTAAGGGCTGTATATATCGAGGAGAGAGGGGGAATTTCATGGCCCTTGGTGGAGCGGTCCGAAACCAACCCTAACTCTTGTTTCCCCACACATACGGACTCTAAAAACAGCCTATACTTAATTATATCGAAAATACATGGGCCTGGCCCAATAATAAGGTGACGCAGCACCTAGAATAGCCTCTGGACGAAATTTATGAAGTGGCATCTTGTATATTTCTTCCCATGCTTCATGGACTCATTATGGTGGCTTCAGAGTCCTAGAATCATCACTTGTAACTCCGTTCTTGTTCCCCTTGGGCATGCCATCATCTCCATGCTTGAACTTGCTCCAAGGTTCATCTTTCCTGTCCAAGCTAGGCCGTTCATTTGTAAGCAAAACAAATGTATCCAACTTAGGCAGCATCATATTCACATGAACATTAGAATCGTTACCAAGAAACGAAAGTACCTAATAATTCAATTGGCGTGCGCGAGCTCTAGTAATTGGTCCAGTATGTATAGCAACAGGGGCTATGGGTGTAACAATGGTGTTGATGTCCTCATCATCCTCCCCTTCTTGAAATGAAGTCATCCTCGACGAAAGTTCATCGTCCTCACCAAATAAGGCTTCAAATCTGCAATGTTAAAAGTGGGACTAATCCAAAAGTGGCTAAGAAATTTAGTATCATGATCTGAAACAATAGTATTTGGCACACCATGCAAGCGAATAATTTCACGAAAGAACAAATCATCAACATTAACAGCATCATCACTTTTATGACATGGTATAAAGTGTGCCATTTTCGAGAACCTATCCACGACAAAAAATATGCTATCCCTCCCCTTCTTTGTTCGTGGTAAACCTAAAACAAAGTCCATAGGTATATCATCCCAAGGAACACTAGGTACAGGCAAAGGCATATATAAACCATGAGGATTGAGTCGTGACTTAGCTTTTTGACATGTAGTGCAACGAGCAACAAAACGCTCAACATCCCGTCTCATTTTCACCAAAAGAAATGTGTAGCAAGTATATCCTCCATCTTCTTGACGCCAAAGTGTCCCATTAATCCTCCTCCATGCGCCTCCTGCAACAACAAAAGACGAACAGAGCTAGCTGGAATGCATAGCTTGTTAGCACGAAACACAAATCCATCGTTAAGAACGAACTTGTTCCAAGTTCTCCCTTCCTTACAATTCTGCAATACATCTTTAAATTCAGCATCATGCACATATTGATCTTTGATGGTCTCCAAACCAAATATTTTAAAGTCAAGTTGTGAAAACATAGTATAACGACAAGACAATGCATCAGCAATATCATTTTCTTTACCCTTATTGTGTTTAATGACATAAGGAAAAGTCTCAATGAATTCAACCCATTTAGCATGTCTACGGTTCAGTTTTGCTTGACTTTTAATGTGTTTCAAAGATTCATGATCAGAATGTATAACAAATTCCTTGGGCCATAAATAATGTTGCCATGTTTCTAAGGTCCGAACAAGAGCATATAATTCTTTGTCATAAGTAGAATAGTTCAGACTAGGCCCACTCAATTTTTCAGAAAAGTATGCAATAGGTTTGCCATCTTGTAATAACACACCTCCTAATCCAATTCCACTAGCATCACATTCAAGCTCAAAAGTCTTATTAAAATCAGGAAGTTGGAGTAAAGGAGCATGTGTCAACTTATCTTTCAATGCCGTGAAGGCTTCTTCCTGTGCGGTACCCAAAAAAAAAGGCACATCCTTCTTTGTAAGCTCGTTGGGAGGTGCAGCAATGGTGCTGAAATCTCTCACAAAACGCCTATAGAAACCAGCGAGGCCAACGAAACTCCTCACTTGTGTACCCCAAACCAGCGAGGCCAACTCTCAATAGCTTCAATCTCGTCTTTATCAACTTCAATTCCCTCTGGAGTAACAACATAGCCAAGAAAAGATACTCGGTCGGTGCAAAAGGTGCACTTTCCAAGGTTACCAAACAAATGTGCATCATGTAGAGCAATAAAAACAGCACGTAAATGTTCCAAATGTTCCTTCAAAGATTTGCTATAAATCAATATGTCATCAAAGTAAACTACCACAAATCGTCCAATGAAAGCACGTAAAACTTCGTTCATTAACCTCATGAAAGTACTAGGTGCATTAGTTAACCCAAAAGGCATGACTAACCACTCATATAATCCAAACTTAGTTTTAAATGTTGTTTTCCATTCATCTCCCAGTTTCATACGAATTTGATGGTATCCACCTACGCAAATCAACTTTGGAGAATATTGTAGAGCCACTCAATTCATCAAGCATATCATCTAGCCTAGGAATAGGATGACGATAACGAATAGTAATATTATTAATGCCTCTACAATCAACGCACATACGTGACGTACCATCCTTTTTCGGCACTAAAATGATAGGAACAACACAAGGACTAAGGGATTCGCATATATAACCTTTGTCAAGCAGTTCTTGTAGTTGACGCATAATCTCCTTCGTCTCCGCTGGATTGGTACGGTATGGTGCACGGTCGGGTAATGATGCACCGGCAATTAAGTCAATTTGATGCTCAATCCCTCGAATAGGTGGTAATCCCGGTGGCACGTCTTCTGGAAAGACGTTAGCGAACTCCTGCAAAATGTTAGTGACACCAGGAGGAAAAGAGGAAGGCACGTCCTCGAAAATAATGCCTCTTTGCACACAAAAGCACAGCAAACAGATTTGTTGAAATCTAGATCATCAATATCAGATTTTGTGGCAAGTAAACATGCACTTTTCAATTTAATTTCAGAAGCAACACTAGATGGTTTATTATTAGGTTCCATTTGTTGCTCAAATTCTTTTGCCACAATCTGAGTTTCACTCTTATTTTTCTCCTGTTTTGCTTCATTAGCTCTATTAATATCATCTTTCAAAATGGATTCAGGAGTCATAGGAAGCAAAGTAATATTTTTATCCTTATGAACAAGAGTATACTGATTGTTTCTACCATGGTGTACATAATTTTTATCAAATTGCCATGGTCTACCAAGTAATAAGGAAACCGCTTGCATATGTACCACATCACAATCAACATAATCAGCATATGTAGAGATACTAAAATGCACACGAACAGTACGTGTTACCTTAACCTTGCCGCTATTGTTGAACCATTTTATGTAGTAAGGATGTGGATGTGGAATTGTGGTGAGAGATAGCTTCTCCACCATATCCATGCTAGCCAAGTTATTGCAGCTCGCTCCATCTATGATGACGCGAACAAAACGTTCCTTCACAACTCCCTTTGTATGGAACAAATTATGCCTCTGATTTTGCTCAGCTTGTGTGACCTGCACACTCAAAACACATTGAGCAACTAAACATTCATACCTGTCAGCATCTTCAGGAGCCATGTATTGCATCTCATGATCAGAATAAATCTCCATCGTGTTCTTCATGTGTAATAAGAGCCAAAGTCTCCTCATCATAGTCACTAGCGGACTCATACCCACCATCCTCAGTAGCAATCATCACACGTTGAGATTGGCATTCTCTCGCGAAATGTCCTCTTCCCTTACAACGACGACAAATAATATCACTTGTGTGCCCTGTTGATGCCATGGAAGAAGAAGAGCTTTGCGCAGGTCCGGCAGGTGTGCTCTTGGCAGATAGTGGTGGTTGTGCCTGCTTTCTTGTATCACGGCTGGAGGTGGCACCTGATGGAGGTGCTGGTGGAGTGGAAGTAGAGGATGCACATGGTGTCCATGATGAAGATCGACCAGCGGAAAAGTTAGTTCGCGCCAATGTGTGTCGATCCTGCACTTCACGTTCAGCTTTACAAGCAAGATGGAATAAACGAGTGATATTAGTATACTCCTTATACACTAGAATGGTCTGAATCTCTCTATTTAATCCACCCATAAAACGTGCAAGCATAGCTTCATTCTCCTCAAAAATACCACATCTAATCATGCCAGTTTGTAATTCCTGATAATATTCTTCTACAAAAAAATGTCCTTGTCTTAAGCGCTGAAATTTTTGAAGTAATTCACGTTGATAATATGGTGGAACCCAACGAGTACGCATAGCAGTTTTCAAAGCAGCCCAAGTAGCTGGAATAGGATATAATCTACAACGTTCAGACCACCAAACACATGCAAAGCTAGTGAAAGCACAAACAGCAGCAGGAACACGTCTCTCCTCGGGATATTGTAAACATGTAAATCGTTGTTCAGTTTGTAACTCCCAAGTAAGATATATATCAGGAACATATCTACCCTCAAATGGTGGAATATTCAATTTTAGTTTAGGGAGATGGTCATGATCTCGTACCTGAGGGTGAGCCCTACCATTTCCATTATTTGCATGTGGACGACCTGGTGGTTGCGGTGCTGGTGGTGGCACGTAGTTCTGATTTTGATCAACCTCATCCTCGTAAACTCCCAAAAAATCATCCTCCTCCGCATCAGCAGCAGGAGCCACAGAAGTATCAACAGCAGCACGAACAGTTTGGCCAGGTGCAAGAGGGAGACGGCTCGCTCAGTGTAGGGCTGTTTCGCGATGTGGAGGTAGTCATCGTCGTCGTCGTCGTTGTTGTTGTTGTAGAGGTGTGTTAGGTGCAGCCGGTGGTGGTGGTGGAAGACGCGCGAGCAATTCATTAAACCTGTTATCGAGCTTTGTTTCGAACGTCTTCTCCATGCCATCTATCTTCTCCATGGCCTCTTCAAATATGTTTATCACATCTTGCACCTGTCCACTCATCATTTGCTGAAATTTATCATGCAACTCCTTATTCATCATGTTCTCCCAGTCAGTCTCGTTGGCTTGTGATCCTGCCATGGTTAGCAACAATAGAAACACACAAGAATATGATCCTACAGAAGACTAACAAGAGGTGGTGGTGGTGTCACAAATCCTTCAAGCAAATCTCAAATTCTTACCAGTTCTTACCCAACAGCAGGCGGTGATTGGCAACCGTCGTAGTCAAAACTCTCAAAGCTTGGATAGAGCGATTACCATGGAGAGTCAAATGCACGATGTAGATGTATGTGGAGCTGAGAAGGCTTATAATAAGGTAGCAAAAAGGGTCAGCAATAATCAAATCAGAGATGCAAAGTTGAATAAACGCTCAACGAAGGTACTGTGCCGGTCCTAGGCTAGACCGTGCTAGAGACGCGAGCCTAGAACACTAACAAAATCACGGCGCTGCACGTAAACAAGGCAGGAGCATGCTCTGATTTTTTTTCTTTTTTTCACTTTTTTTGCACTTTTTTCCTCTTTTTTTTGCTCTGCAACATTTTTTTCAAAAAAGTCTACAAATGGTCTAAAAACTGCCTAGCTAGAATTTTCCAGACTTCTTTTTTTTTTTAGTTTGGAACTATTTTTCTTCTGCGGATGGCTCGAAAGTTGGGGAGTCCTACTCTGTCACGACTCGAAGTATCGCGTGATCTGGAACTCGAAAACAAAGCAACAAATACTGGACTCGGACTAGGACTGGTGGCGGAGATGAATCTGGTGGAATCCGGAATGGCGTGATGGCGGCGGATATGTGGTGGCGTATATGGACTCGGATTGGCGGTGAATATGTGGTGGTGAAAATATGGCAGTGGCGACGTGACAACCTGTGAACAGAACTCGGAACTCTAAAGGACTAGATGCTAAGACCAGCAACTTGACACGATGATCCAACTGCAAATTCAACAAAGAAAATACAGAAAAGATTATGCAAAGGCTCAGATTGGTTCGGATAGGATGAACTAACCCTAATTTTTTGGCTTTTTCGTGGACTATAGGTACGAAGAACAGACTCGATCTAATCTACGAAAAACTGTAAAATCTCACCGAGCAACCTGGAAATCTGATACCACTTGATAGAGGCAAAGGTGTCCCATCTTTCGATGAGATGGTGGCTATTGTTTTACGGAAGTCGACTTTGATGATCCGACTATGAACGTGCGAGGACGTCGCGCCTTAGCAATCGCTAAACCAACTCCGAGGGGTTATTGACCACGCCGGAGCACGATCAACCTGACCACGAGGGCCTGTTTCATGCGAGCCAACGAAGAACAAGCAAGAAACTGAGATTGCAATCTGGATATTGCGAATATAAGATGAAAGCTTTATTGATCAAGGTGGGTTTCTGTGACGTCTTGGTCTGGTCGTTGGACACAAACGAAGTACGCGAAGTTGCAGCTATGTCGAACTTTTAATCTAAACAAAACCCAAAGTCTAAACGATGCCCTAAGGGCTGTATATATGGAGGAGAGAGGGGGAATTTCGTGGCCCTTGGTGGAGGGGTCCTAAACCAACCCTAACTCTTGTTTCTCCACACATACGGACTCTAAAACAGCCTATACTTAAGTATTTCGAAAATACATGGGCCTGGCCCAATAATAAGGTGAAGCAGCACCTAGAATAGCCTCTGGACGAAATTTATGAAGTGGCATCTTGTATATTTCTTGTCATGCTTCATGCACTCATTATGGTGGCTTCAGAGTCCTGGAATCATCACTTGTAACTTCGTTCTTGTCCCCCTTGCGCATGCCATCATCTCCATGCTTGAACTTGCTCCAAGGTTCATCTTTCTTGTCCAAGCTAGGCCCTTCATTTGTAAGCAAAACAAATGTATCCAACTTAGGCAGCATCATATTCACACGAACATTAGAATCATTACCAAGAAACGAAAGTACCTGATAATTCAATTGGCATGTGCAAGCTCTAGTAATTGGTCCAGTATGTATAGCAGCAGGGGCTGTGGGTGTAACAATGGTATTGATGTCCTCATCAAAGACCAAATGGTGGTCATCTTCATCTTGATGGAACCATGTGGGGGGTGCATCACATTCCACCATGGCCATCGTCTTGTCCAAGGGTAGGACGAAGTCGTCGAGAATCGGCGCGTCATCATAGATGGGACCTAGCACCAAATGAGAAGACACAATAGAGGTAGAGGTCAAGTCGTTAGTGTTGAAAGTGGCCTCACATGACCTATTAACTATCTCACTCTCTCTATGTGGTGGTTCACTCACGCCCACAAAATAGGTGCACTCAATCTCACGTATGGTGGAGTCACTCATCTGACTCAAGTGGTGGGGGTTGTGGATCTCCTCACATGGGAATTGTGGAAACACATCATATATGGGGCTAGTGGTGAAGTCACTCTCACTCTCAATATGGTGGCTAAAGTCACTCAAATCATCACATGTCGCCGCTGTTGAAGGGAAAATCCCATGCTCAACCATCTCGTCGTCGTCGTCGTGGATGAAGGCCGAAGATGGCACATCATCACTCTTGCCTCCAAAGATGTAAGCATCATCCTTGCTCGCCACCTTGTCGCTTGCCTCCAAAGCTTGGTCCTTGAGGGTCTCCGTAGTCGTACTTGTCGCCGCACCATCTTGAAAAAGAGTCAAAGTAGACTCGGCATCATCAATGCCACAAAGAGGGATGGCGGTGAAGTCGAACTTGGGAGCACCGTCTTGGAGCTCGTCGGGCTTGGACATCTTGGTCGAACTATCCTAATGCTCGCCTTCTTGGAGCTTAGTCTTCGAGAAGTGTGCTTGGGGTCGAGAAGCCTTGGCCTTCATGAGTTCTTGTTCCACCTTGAGAGCACCAATGTAGTTGTCGTCGAGGTACTTATAGTTCTCGACGAAGGTCGTCTTGGAGATGTCGTTGTGTAATCCCATCATGAAGTGGAACTTCATCGAAATGGGGTCATCCACGCTAGTTCGTCGCAAGGCAATCTTCATCTCCTTGAAGTACTCGTCGATGGACTTGGATCCTTGGATGGTGTTCTCCAATTGGTGTTGAAGTTGTTCCGCCTAGGTTGGAGGCACAAACTCTCGCCGCAAAACTCTCTTCATCTTGGACCAACTCATGTCGTAGCTCTCCGAAGGTGTGTGAAGCCACCATGTGGACGCGTAGTCGTGGAAGTTCCTTGTGGCGCACTTCACTTGATCTTCGGGAGGGACTTGATGTAGCTTCAGGTAGTCATCCATCAAACGCTCCCACTCGAGATACTCCTCGGGTTCTTGAGTCCCATAGAAAGGAATCTTGTGGTCGGTGTCGAGGTCGTAGTAGCTCGTGGAAGTCGCGGACTTGGGCTTGGGGTGCTTGTTGGCGAAGATGTCGTATATCCGAAGGCGAATATGCCTTGATAGCACTT
The DNA here is from genome assembly GCF_002162155.2 of Triticum dicoccoides. Classification (NCBI taxonomy): domain Eukaryota; kingdom Viridiplantae; phylum Streptophyta; class Magnoliopsida; order Poales; family Poaceae; genus Triticum; species Triticum dicoccoides. The sequence continues at coordinate 340,099,430 of NC_041384.1, forward strand.
GGCGAAGATGCCAAGGGAGATGGTGAAGTCGTTGAGCGGTTATTGGTCTTGAGCTCGTGACCTTCACGTTCGTGGTGGTGATGGTGTCGATGCTGATGTGACCTTGCCGGATATGGTAACTCGGAGGCATGTGCTCTTAAGCGTCTTCTCGAAAATGAGGAAGACCGCTTGTAGGACTTGATGAGGGCTTTGATCTCCTCCATTTGATCTTGCATCTTGGCGTCGTTGGAGTTGTTCGTGGCATCGAACTCGTTGTTGTTGTTGTAGACCGAAGATGAAATGCCTTGCCTATCCATCACTCCAAGAGAAAAAATGTGAGTGGTAGAAAGAGAAGAATGAATACCAAATGTACCTTGACCGAAGTTGAAAGTGGATCAATGATCACTCAATGATGTAACAAGGAAATATCACAACTGGTACCAATTCTTGTCGGTTTCTCACACCTACAAAAATAAGGCTTATGGTGGAGCTCTGATGCGGAGCATCTTACGGACATCACCATGTCAAGAGACCATTTGGCAAGTGACACGTGCGACATCTACTTCACATACACAAAGGTGAATCATCTCCTTTACACGTGCTCACTTGACCGTCTCGAGGATGGTATACTACTTGACACTCCTTCCGTGTGCATGCATAGGTATTGTCGGAGCTTCACGAATGTCGAGGAGGAGTGCAAGCGCCAAGGAACGACTACACCGTCCGCGAGGGAGGCATGGAAGAGAAGACGGAAGAAAGGGGAAGAAGAAGACGGAGCGGCTGCTGGAGTCAGGCCGGACGTCCGGACCTCCGTCCGGATCATCCGGGCTCAGCCGGATCATCCGGGTCCTCCTCTGGATCATCCGAATAACTCGCAACAGAAGACACCTGAAGGCCTCATGTGAAGCCGGATCATTCGGGCCCCCTCCCGGATCATCCGGGCGATGGCAGATCATCCGGACCCCCATCCGGATCATCCGGGCCTTGCCTGCGTGCAACATTTCGGGCCGAGGCCCATGTACCCTTTCCGCCCCCTCACTTACCCCTTCGTGGCTTAGACTATAAATAGACCTCCTCCACCTCCTTTCTAGGGTTAGCGTTGTGATAGCTCATTTGAGAGATAGAGCTACGCTCATCCATATCGGATCTACTCCACGAGAGACACCGCGACCTCTACGGAGAAGATCCCTTTGGATTCAAGCCCCCTTTCTAAGGGAAGATCCCCCCGTGGATTCAAGACCTCCTTACGAAGAAGAACCGGTTACCGTTTGTATCGTCCGTTGTTGACTTTGGATCTTGTATCTCACCTTTGTGTTCATCGATCTAGCGCATATGTGATCTATTCTTGTTGGTTGAGTGATTCTCTTGTGTTTTCCCTTGTTTTCCCCTCGTGTTCTTCGTGTTCTTGGACGGGATCCGCTCCTTTCATGAAAGATCGGCCCCTAGGGTTCCTACCCTACATCATCTTGGATCAGAGCAAGCTTGATCACGAATTTGGAGCCCCACCCCTCTTTTGCTAGCCTTGTTTTGCTTGATTTCGTCCTAAATTCGAAAATCCCCACAAAAAATAGCCCCAATTTTTTTTGTGATTTGTTGGTATGATGATGTTTTGTTGATTTTGATCCTTGGATTTGCTTGGTTTCGAGTGGATCTAGCATCTCCCCAAGTTTCCCCACCTTTCATCCACAAAATCTCCTCAATTTTCCCCCAAAAATCCCCATTTCCGCCCAAAAATTCGTCCCCGAGAGGAAATCCCGAGCAGTTTGACTTGCCCGAATCATCCAGACCTTCTCCCGGATCATCCGGACACCTCCCGGATCAGCTAGACCCTCTCCCGGATGTCCGGACGCCCCACACGACAGAAATCCGGTTGACAAACCCGGATCATCCGGACCTCCTCCCGGATGTCCGGCTAACCCTGAAACTGACACGGACAGATTTTTGTTTTGGCCATAACTAATTCATCCGAACTCCGTTTTTGATGTTCTTTAGCTCGCTTTGAAGCTCTTGACATCCCCCTTCCCACAAAAATACCACCAATATCATTTGACTCCATCAAATTTTCTGAAATTTGGCAAGTTTGCCTAGGCCCTCCACCATATCATCCCCATTACCACCACTAACTTCCGCAACTTAACACATTTTGATCCCCATTGTATATGTGGTTGTTTGAGTTGTGACTTGAGTCTCCTAAGGTGTTTCGGCTACTTAGGGACGGTTGCTTCTTCATCGACCACCACCACCACTTCCTCATAACCTTGCCCACCATACACTCCCGCCACCTCAACTTAATCCAATTTTGTTTGTGTTGTGAGTTGTGTCTCCTAAGGTGTTTCGGCTACTTAGGGACCGTGCCTTCAACTCCGACACTGTGTATAGTCCACCACCATAACCTCCACTTCCGCATTGCCTATCCAACCCATCATTGCATTTTCGCAAACACCACCGCATTCCGCTACCACCATTTGACTTTTGTCCTTGAGATTTTGAGTTCGCGGTTTTTCCATTTCCTAAGGTGTTTCGGCTACTTAGGGACGAGTCTCCATCATCTTGGTATCTCCATCAAGATCACCGCCACTCATCATTGCCTCGGACGGTAACCTCCATATCATCTTGGTATCGTGGTACCCCTCCATTGTATATTCCCTTGTCATTGCATTGATAACCCCTAGCCCATTTTGCGCCACTTGCCTATCGAGACTAGCCATTTGAGTATTGCCGGGCCACGTTACTTGTGCACATTAGTGATCCACCCTTCCATTGCATACATACCATATCATATTGGTATCATAATATCATCCCTTGTGTCTCAAGTTTGTTCCCGCATATACACAATTACTATCTTGGTTTGTGCATTTCGCAAAGTGGACATACAACAAAAAAAGAAGAATAAGCTTTTAAGCAAAAGAGAAAGAGCAAAGAAGCTCGTAAGCAAGTGACATAGCATCATACCCCATTGCATATAAGATCATCTTTGACCATAATACCAGGAGCCATACATACATAGCATACTTGGGATACAAAGCCGATACATTTTTCATATCATAGGTTATGCACAAGTGTCGTATCCGCCTATAGAGCAATCATGCTAGCGTCTCTCTTGAGTTGTGCAACACGAGCATTTTCTGTGGATTCCACATTTTGTGCTCATCCTTGGTTGCACGACTCCATTTATCTATCCGTGTGTGTGTTTCCATGTGCCACATATTGCTATTGGTCTACTTGTTTCACTTGCGAATTTGTGAATCTTTTTCAACATTATTGACTCTTTCTAACATTTTACATCAAATTGCTGTGCCACTATCCTCACCGAGCTCTACCATAAGCCTTATTTGTGTAGGTGTGAGAAACCGAGAAGAATTGGTACCAATTGTGCTATTTCCTTGTCCACATAGGAGTGATCATTGATCCACTTTCAACTTTGGTCAAGGTACATTTGGCATTCGTTCTTCTCTTTCTACCACTCACATTTTCTCTTGGAGTGATGGATAGGCAAGGCATTTCATCTTCGGTCTATAACAACAACGACGAGTTTGATGCCGCGAACAACTACACCGACGCCAAGATGCAACCTCAAATGGAGGATAGCAAGGCCCTCATCAAGTCCTACAAGCGGTCTTCCTCATCTTCGAGAAGACGCTCAAGAGCACATGCCTCTGAGCTACCATCTCCGGCAAGGTCACATCGGCATCGACACCATCACCACCACGAACATGAAGGTCACAAGCTCAACATCAACAACCGCTCAATGACTTCACCATCTCCCTTGGCATCTTCACCAAGCGACTTCAAGGCATCTTCGCCTACGGACATACGGCATCTTCGCCCACAAGCACCTAAAGAGAAGCTCCCCAAGCTCAAGTCCGTGACTTCCACGAGTTACTACGACCTCGACATTGACCACGCGATTCCTTTCTATGGGACTCAAGAACCCGAGGAGTATCTCGAGTGGGAGCGTTTGATGGACGACTACCTCAAGCTACATCCTCCCGAAGATCAAGTGAAGTGCGCCACAAGGAACTTCCACGACTACGCGTCCACATGGTGGCTTCACACACCTTCGGAGACCTACGACATGAGTTGGCCCAAGACGAAGAGAGCTTTGCGGTGAGAGTTTGTGCCTCCAATCTACGCAGAACAACTTCTACGCCAATTGGAGAACACCACCCAAGGATCCAAGTCCATCAATGCGTACTTCTAGGAGATGAAGATTGCCTTGCGACGAGCCGGCATGGACGACCCCATTTCGATGAAGTTCCACTTCATGATGGGATTGCACAACGACATCTCCAAGACGATCTTCCCCGAGAACTACAAGTCCCTCGACGACAACTACATTGGTGCTCTCAAGGTGGAACAAGAACTCATGAAGGCCAAAGCTTCTCCATCCCAAGCTCACTTCGTGACGACCAAGCTCCATGAGAATGAGCATGAGGCTAGTACCACCATGATGTCCAAGCCTGACGAGCTCCAAGACGATGCTCCCAAGTTCGACTTCACCGCCATCCCTCTTTGTGGCATTGACGATGCCGAGTCTACTTCGACTCTTTTTCAAGATGGTGCGGCGACGGCTACGACTACGGACACCATCAAGGACCAAACTTTGGAGGCGAGCGACATGGTGACGAGCAAGGATGATGCTTCGTTCTTAGGAGGCGAGGGTGATGATGTGCCATCTTCGGCCTTCATCCACGGGGATAACAACGAGATGGTTGAGCATGGGATTTTCCCATCGACCACGACGACGTATGATGACTTGAGTGACTTGTGCCACCGTATTGAGAGTGAGAGTGACTTCACCACTAGCCCCATATATGTGTTGCCACAATTCACATGTGTGGAGAGCCACAATCCCCACCACTTGAGTGAGATGAGTGACTCCACCATATGTGAGCTTGAGTGCACCTATTTTGAGGGAGTGAGTGAACCACCACATAGAGAGAGTGAGATAGTTGATAGGTCATGTGAGGCCACTTTCAACACTAACGACTTGACCTCTACCTCTATTGTGTCTTCTCATTTGGTGCTAGGTCCCATATATGATGATGCGTCGATTCGCGACGACTTCGTCCTCCCTTTGGACAAGATGATGGCCATGGTGGAATATGATGCACCCCCCACATGGTTCCATCAAGATGAAGATGACCACCATTTGGTCTTACCCACCTCACCTACACCACTAGAGTGGAATGAACAAGGTAACATAGGTGAAGGTGATTCTCTAGTCCCACTAGTGGACATTCTTGACATTGATTGCTTGCATGATGTTGATTAACCTATTTCCATGCTTCATGCTAGTGTGATCTCCCCATGCGATGATTTGCCCATTTATTATTAGTATGATGATTGCCATGTGGAGTCTATTAGTTGTGATGCCATGTTACATAGGATTTCTTGTGCTAATTCTCTCGGTCACATCATGTTTGCCAATCCGCTTGACTTGTCATATGCTATGCATGAGATCGACCACATGTCATATTTGCAATCTCTTCATAGTGACTATGCATATGCCATTAAGATTAATCCAATTTACACTTATGGCATAGATGACCAGCCCATGGTTATTGGCATTTGTTTCTCTTGTGATGATATTGACATGCTACCTTTGCATCATTTATCTCATATGCCATGCCATGACAACCTAGCTTCGGATATGCATTGTTTTGGATATTGCCCATTTTCTCTGTATGATGTTTCAAATATTGCACATGAGGAGACCCCCATAGTTTCCTCATACATTTTAGGAGATTTTGATTCATCCCATTCATTGCATGATCCCAATACTTGTGTGCACCATATGCTTCCCATGAATAAACATGCTATTGATGTGCCATATACTTGTATGCTAAATTTGCATCCCCATTGTGTCATACACAATAACTATTCTTTCATGGTAGATGACATGTTCTTATACCATGCATCAAATTTCTTTGACCGATGCTTATCTTGTACTAACTCTCATGTGCACATACACATCATGATGGATGATGTGTACATTTACCACGCGCACAATTTCTTTGGTTTGTGTCTCTTTTGTGTAGGTACCCATGAATACTTGTCAACCTCGCAATCCCATGAGTTGACAAAACGAGCTCTAGAGAGAAATGATGACTCGGGATCCCATGGATTGTCTTTCCCACCGCGCTCTTCATGCAAATACTTCGCGCATTTCTTCTACACGGCCCTCACTTGGCTATGGGTTATTGTCCATTATATATCACTCTATGCCCATCTTGCCATGTTCACTTTGCATGATATGCTCATTCCTATGCCTTTGACATGCATTTGTGACCCATGCTTCGCATTACACATGATAATTGATTCTCATACTTGTATGTGTATTTGCAAGCTTGGTGGAGATATCACTTATTATTGCCATGTTTGCTTTGTGCCCCATGCCTATGATGATACTATGATCTTGCTTTGTGTTCGTGCTTGCGATATGTCAGGTGCATTGCCTATGCCAATTATTTGCTCTCATGACATGATTGCCATGATTTACTCTAGTATGCTGCATCTTCGCACTACTAGCTTGCACGACTTGATTACTATGTTTGCTTGCCTTGTTGCATCACCGATGATTCAAACTTGCTCGCTTCATGCGGTTGATGACAACCATCTACATGCTTTGCACGACATGATTGTTATTACTTCTTGTCATATATCTCCATATGTTGCCTCTCTCATGCTAGATGATTTTCCATGTATTGAGCGCAACCATGATTTTAGTCTTGCTAATGAGATTGCCCCCATAGCATTCTCGCATATATTTGGATATTTTGACATATTTTTTGTGAAGCATGCTTGTTTTACCTCTTTGCACCATATACCTAGTGCCATGAATATAGCCATTATTGCATCATATTATTCATGCACTTGTGCTTCTAATGGTTATGTGCAAGAGAAGAGAACCATCATGATGGATGATGTGTTTATATACCATGTGCATACATTGTTTGCTTTCTTTTGTGCATGTGTAGGATACTTGGACTTTGTGTCGACTTCCACCTCACATGAGTTCACACAAGGACATGCTTTCAAGGTGATATCCTTCTCTTTTGAGAACCCCCAAACCATGATCATGGATATTATGGATCATACTACTTGTGTTGCTTGCACCATGAGACTTATTGTTCATCTTGGACCACTTGATTGCACACATGTTAGAGATCTTGCTTCGACTTGTCATTTTCACCGTTCCATGCATCATGATATATATGCCTTGTGGGTTGCATCCAATTCTTGGATTACGTGCTCCTATCACATGTTTGGTTGCAACAATGTCACTTCTTCACATATGCCATGTCCCATTGCTTGTCACATGATTGACTTGATTGCCTCACACATGATGAAAAATTTCTCTTTCTATTGTGTTGAGTGCCATACTATCTTCAGTACACCCTATGCACATTATGCTTGGATTGTCTTGCACTTGACTCATGTGTTTACACACTTCATTTTATTTGGTGTGGTGAATGCTTCCTTTGCCTACCATAGACCATTTGTCGAGTGTTTTATGCATGATTATTATGACCTTGAGGTAGATGCTTGTTCAATTGCCAAACATATTTGCATCTCTACCTCCCATTTGCATACTTGTTTCCATGAAGTCCTTCTTTGTGCTCAATTTATGTGCTTACATGCCATGTCACAATCTTTTGTCACACCATATGCTATGCTTGATGACGACACTTGTTGGGTGAATCACCACTTGAATGCTTGGTTTTGCACTAACGCTAACCACATTTGTTTTTCCAAGTGTTTGTTGTCTTTGCTCCTTTTGAAGGAATCCCAAGACAGTGCGACATTGGAGAGTGCCCAGTTCGAGCTTAAAGATGACGAGAACTTGGTGATTGACCACTTCTACACGGCGACGCCGTCTCTTTCCCATGGTGATTTGGATTTCGATCCGAGATCGGATCTTTCCCAAGGGGAAGGGGATGATGCGGAGCATCTTACAGACAGCACCATGTCAAGAGACCATTTGGCAAGTGACACATGCGACATCTACTTCACATACACAAAGGTGAATCATCTCCTTTACACGTGCTCACTTGACCCTCTCGAGGATGGTATACTACTTGACACTCCTTCCGTGTGCATGCATAGGTATTGTCGTTGCTTAACGGATGTTGAGGAGGAGTGCAAGCACCAAGGAACGACTACACCGTCCACGAGGGAGGCATGGAAGAGAAGACGGAAGAAAGGAGAAGAATAAGACGGAGCGGCTGCTGGAGTCAGGCCGGACGTCCGGACCTCCATTCGGATCATCCGGGCTCAGCTGGATCATCCGGGTCCTCCTCCGGATCATCCGGATAACTCGCAACAGAAGACACCCGAAGGCCTCATGTGAAGCCGGATCATCCGGGGCCCCTCCCGGATCATCCGGACGATGGTCGGATCATCCAAACCCCCATCCGAATCATCCGGGCCTTGCCTGTGTGCAACATTTCGGGCCGAGGCCCATGTACCCTTTCCGCCCCCTCACTTACCCGTTCGTGGCTTAGACTATAAATAGACCTCCTCCGCATCCTTTCTAGGGTTAGCGTTGTGATAGCTAATTTGAGAGATAGAGCAACGCTCATCCATATCGGATCTACTCCACGAGAGAGACCGCGGCCTCTATGGAGAAGATCCCTTTGGATTGAAGCCCCCTTTCTAAGGGAAGATCCCCCCGTGGATTCAAGACCTCCTTCCGGAGAAGAACCGGTTACCGTTTGTATCGTCCGTTGTTGACTTTGGATCTTGTATCTCACCTTTGTGTTCATCGATCTAGCGCATGTGTGATCTATTCTTGTTGGTTGAGTGATTCTCTCATGTTTCCTCTTGTGTTTTCCCTCGTTTTCCCCTCGTGTTCTTCGCGTTCTTGGACGGGATCCACTCCTTTCGTGAAAGATCGGCCCCTAGGGTTCCTACCCTACATCAAGATCGATGAGGATAGTGGCACAAAAATTTGATGTAAAGTGTCAGCAAGAGTCAATAATGTTGAAAGAGATTCACAAATTTGCAAGTGTAACAAGTAGACCAATAGCAATATGTGGCACACGGGAACACACACACACAAATAGATAAATGGGGTTGTGCAACCAAGGATGAGCACAAAATGTGGAATCCACGGAAAACGCTCGTGTTGCACAACTCAAGAGAGACGCTAGCACGATTGCTCTATAGGGGGATATGACACTTGTGCACAACCTATAAGATGCAAAATGTATGAGTTTTCTATCCCAAGTATGCTATATATGTATGGTTCCCGATGTTCCTCTCAAGGTGATCCAAGATGATCGGATATGACAATGTGGTATGATGCTATCGTGCTTGCTTACAAGCTTCGTTGCTCTTTCTCTTTTGCTTAAAAGCTTTATTCTTACTCTTTTTTTTGTATGGCCACTTTGCGAAATGAACAAACCAAGATAGCTATTGTGTATATACGGGAACAATCTTGTGACACAAGGGATGTATGCAATGTATGGTGTAGATCACTAATGTGCACAAGTAACGTTGCCGACAATACTCAAATGGCTAGTCTCGATAGGCAATTAATGCAAAACAAGCTAGGGGTTAACAATGCAATGGCAAGGGAATATAAAATGGAGGGATACCACGATACCAAGATGATATGGAGGTTACCGTCCTTGGCGATGATGAGTGGCGGTGATCTTGATGGAGATATCAAGATGACGGAGACTCGTCCCTAAGTAGCCGAAACACCTTAGGAAACGGAAAAACCGCGAACTCAAAATCTCAAATGTCAAATGGTGGTAGCGGGAATGCGGTGGTGGTTGGTGGAAGCTCAATGGAATTGCGGAATGGCAATGATGGGTTATGCGAGTAGCAATGCAGAAGTGAAGGGTAAGGTGGTGGACTATACATGGTGTCGAAGTTGGAAGCACGATCCCTAAGTAGCCGAAACACCTTAGGAGACACAACTCACAATACAAACAAAATTGGGTTAAGTTGGGGTGGTGGAAGTGTATGGTGGACAAGCCTATGTGGGAGTTATGGTGGTGGTGGTGGTTGATGAAGAAGCAATCGTCCCTAAGTAGCCTACACACCTTAGGAGACTCAAATCACTCCTCAAGCAACCACTAATGGTATGTGGATCAATATGGGTTAGGTTGCGGAAGTCGGTGGTGGTGTAGGGATGATGTGGTGGAAGCCCGAGGCAAAGATGCCAAAGTTCCAAAAATTTGATGGAGTCAAATAGTGAAGGTAGTATTTTTGTTGGAAGGGGGATGTCAAGAGCTTTACAACGAGCTAAAAAACGCAAAAATCAGACTCCGGATGAATTAGTTATGGACAAAACGGTGAAACGGGGATGGCTGAGATGTCAGAGGCCGGACATCCGGGGGTGGGGCCCGAAGATCTGGGGGCTGATGTCCAGAACCGTGCGGGTTTTATGCTCCAGGAGCCGGAAGTCCGGCTTGGGGCCCGGATGTCCGGCCCGATGATTCCAGATCTCGATTGGGACATCAAAACTCTATCTGGGGGAGGAAATAGATGAATTTGGGGGCAAAATTGATGGGATTTCGTGGATGGAAAGTGGGGACACTTGGGGATATGCTAGATCCGCTTGAAACCAAGCAAATCCATGGATCAAATCCAACAAAACCTCATCAAACCAACAAATCACAAAAAAAATTGGGGCTATTTTTGGTGGGGATTTTCAAAATTGGGAAAGAACACAACAAAATTAGGCTAGAAAACTATGAGGGGAGGCTCCGAAATCGTGATGAACGTGGCTCATGATACCAAGTTGATATCATGAGACAAGCTAGCTCTGATCCAAGATGATGTAGGGTAGAACCCTAGTGGCCCGATCTTTCACGAAAGGAGCGGATCCCGTGATGAGGACATCAATACCATTGTTACACCCACAGCCCCTGCTGCTATACAGACTGGACCAATTACTAGAGCTCGCGCACACCAATTGAATTATCAGGTACTTACGTTTCTTGGTAACGATTCTAATGTTCATGAGAATATGATGTTGCCTAAATTGGATACATTTGTTTTGCTTACAAATGAAGGGCCTAGCTTGGAGAAGAAAGATGAACCTTGGAGCAAGTTCAAGCATGGAGATGATGGCATGCGCAAGGGGAACAAGAACGGAGTTACAAGTGATGATTCTAGGACTCTGAAGCCACCATAATGAGTGCATGAAGCATGGGACGAAATATACAAGATGCCACTTCATAAATTTCGTCCAGAGGCTATTCTAGGTGCTGCGTCACCTTATTATTGGGCCAGGCCCATGTATTTTCGAAGTACTTAAGTATAGGCTGTTTTTAGAGTCCGTATGTGTGGGGAAACAAGAGTTAGGGTTGGTTTCAGACCCCTCCACCAAGGGCCACGAAATTCCCCCTCTCTCCTCCATATATAGCCCTTATGGCATCGTTTAGACTTTGGGTTTTGTTTAGATTAAAGTTCGCCATAGCTGCAACTTCGCGTACTTCGTTTGTGTTCAACGACCAGACAAAGGCGTCACAGAACCCGACCTTGATCAATAAAGCTTTCATCTTATATTCGCAATATCCAGATTGCAATCTCAGTTTCTTGCTTGTTCTTCGTTTGCTCGCAGGAAACCGACCCTCATGGTCAGGTTGATCGTGCTCCGGCGTGGTCAATAACCCCTCGGAAGTTGGTTTAGCGATTGCTAAGGCGCGACGTCTCGCACGTTCGTAGTCGAATCGTCAAGGTCGACTCCCACAGAAACGATAGCCACCATCTCATCGAAACATCGGGACACCTTTGCCTCTATCATCCCGCGATGAACACGAAGAACACGAGGGGGAAAACGAGAGGAAAATCACGAGGGAACACAAGAGAACACTCAAACCAACAAGAATGATCACACATGCGCTAGATCCATGAACACAAAGAGAGATACAAGATCCAAAGTCAACAACGGACGATACAAGAGGTAACGGTCTTCTCCGTGAGGAGGTATTGAGGGGGCTGCCCAAGAGGGGGTCTTGACGATCTTCTCCGCAAGGAGGTCTTGAATCCAAGGTGGATCTTCTTCGTAGAGCGGCCGCGGTCTCTCTCGTGGAGTAGATCCGATATGGATGAGCGAAGCTCCATCTCTCAAATGAGCTAAACCAACGCTAACCCTAGAAAGTTGGACGAGGTGGGGTATATATAGTCTAGGGGGGAGAAGGGATACACGGGCCTCGGCCCTTCACTGTGCGCAGACAGGGGAGGCTGGATGTCCGGGCTGGTCGGGCCGGATGTCCGGGCTTTCAGGTGATGCCGGATGTCCGGGCTGGGGAGGCCGGATGTCCGGGCTGGAGTGGTGGCACTTGTTGCTCTCGGGTTCGGAGGGGCCGGATTTCCGAGCTGGGAGCCAGATGTCCGGGGGCTCGGGAACGGCCGGATGTCCAGGCTGGCGAGGCAGGATATCCGGGGCCTGGGAGTTGTTCTCCATCTTCTTCCGTCGTCGCTTCCATGCTTCCCTCGCGGATGGTGTAGTTGTTCCTTGGCGCTTGCACTCCTCCTCAACATCCGTGAAGCTCCGACAATACCTATGCATGCACACGGGAGAAGTGTCAAGTAGTATACCATCCTCGAAGGGGTCAAGTGAGCACTTGTAAAGGAGATGATTCACCTTTATGTATGTGAAGTAGATGCCGCACGTGTCACTTTCCAAACGGACTCTTGACATGGTGATGTCCATAGGATGCTCTGCATCACACTCCAAAGTCACTAATACGGAGAACAAACAAAGAGATTATGGTAGGGTATGAAACCACCTCAAAGTTATCCTTTCTGATCGATCTATTCAAGAGTCCGTAGTAAAATAACATGAAGCTATTCTTTCCTTTCAATCTATCATAGAGTTCGTACTGGAATAACACCTTAAGACACAAATCAACCAAAACCCTAATGTCACCTAGATACTCCAATGTCACCTCAAGTATCCGTGGGTATGATTATACGATATGCATCACACAATCTCAGATTCATCTATTCAAACCAACACAAAGTACTTCAACAAGGGCCCCAAAGTTTCTACCAGAGAGTCAAGACAAAAACGTGTACCAACCCCTATGCATAGGTTCATGGGCGGAACCCGCAAGTTGATCACCAAAACATACATCAAGTGGATCAATAGAATACCCCATTGTCAGCACAGGTATCCCACGCAAGACATACATCAAGTGTTCTCAAATCCTTAAAGACTCAATCCGATAAGATAACTTCAAAGGGAAAACTCAATCCATTACAAGAGAGTAGAGGGGGAGAAACATCATAAGATCCAACTATAATAGCAAAGCTCGCGATACATCAAGATCGTACCACCTCAAGAACACGAGAGAGAGAGGGATCAAACATATAGCTACTGGTACATACCCTCAGCCCCGAGGGAGAACTACTCCCTCCTCGTCATGTAGAGCACCGGGATGATGAAGATGGCCATCGGAGAGGGATTCCCCCTCCGGCAGGGTGCCGGAACGGGTCTAGATTGGTTTTCGGTGGCTACGGAGACTTCTCGCGGTAGAACTCCCGATCTATTCTCGTCTACGATGGTTTTAGGTTATATAGATATATATAGGCGGAAGAAATACATCAGGGGAGCCACAAGGGGCCCACGAGGGTGGAGGGCGCGCCCCCTCCCTCGTGCTCTCCTCGTTGATCCCCTGACATGCACTCCAAGTCTCCTGTATTGCTTTCTTTCCAAAAATAACTTTTCCAAAGGTTTCATTCTGTTTGGACTCCGTTTGATATTCCTTTTCTGCGAAACACTGAAACAAGGGAAAAACAGAAACTGGCACTGGGCTCTGGGTTAATAGTTTAGACCCAAAAATCATATAAAATAGCATATAAATGCATATAAAACATCCAAGGTTGATAATATAATAGCATGGAACAATCAAAAATTATAGATACGTTGGAGACGTATCACTCAGATGAGGCATGTATGTGGACTGGCTGATAGTAGGGACGCACATGGCCCATGACCGCACGCAGCAAGTGCCCCCGTATTATACGACAACAAATAATTTCTCCCCCCGACAGGTTTGACCCACCAGCTACATCTTCGCACGCAAGGAAGTGCTTCCTTTATTACATGGAAATAAAAAGGTTCCTCTCCGTGATAGCTGGGGCCCACCAGCTTTATTATGATCCTTTTCGTGAAAATATAGATTGTGCCGAAGATCCTAAATTGTTTTCTTTTTATTCTAACTCGAAAAAGAAGAAATAAAAAACCAGAAAACATCTTCGCACGCAAGGAAGTGCCACCTTATCACGTGAAAAAACAATTGATTCCCCTGCTAGCTAGGACCCACCAGATTTGTAGGCTAACTTGTGGGCCTACTAAGTTAACGCGTACGCAGGGCTTTGTCAACTTAGCCAATAAACGATTCTAGCTGCACAGGCCATTCGATGTTAATCCAACGGCCAAGCTACGTCTTCAACCTCTGGTCTTGTTGCTCCAGCCGCCCAAACCCGCGCCCGTCGTACCACCTGCTCCAGCCTCCCGTGGCCGGCTGTGCTGCGGCGCAGGCCTCACCGCCCGACCATACTACTACTGGCCAGGCCTTCCCTCTACTCACCACACCCCCTGTTATTCTCTGGAGACGGCAGCCACAAACCGCAGCCAAAGCAGTCAACCCTCGTACTCCCCTCAGCGAGGGCATCCTCTACTGCGTATTCCCCAGCTCCGGGTCGTTCCCTTCCTAGGTCACGTCGTCGTCCACCACCTTGGTGCTCTTGGGCGGTACGACATCATGAACGCGGTCCACGAATGACAGCCATCAAAAGAGGGATGTAAGTGGAGAGGCTGACACCTAGGTCCATGGCCGCATGCAAGGAAGTGCCTCCTTATTACGCACAAAATAATTAGTCCTCCACCTTACACCTTGGACCTACCGGAAGGGCCTTTGTATTTCGCAAAAAAAACATTTCCTCCTGACAGCTGGGACCCACCGGCTTTATCTTCACACGGAAGGAACTGCCTTCTTACCCCCTGACAGCTGGGACCCACCAGGTTGAAGCGAAGGTAGCATTATCTATCCGGCCGCGAACGTGTATGTACATAACAGTTGATCGGTGTCTCTGCAACGACATACATGGCCGAGTAAGGAGCAGCACGTGTTGAAGTAGAGGCGCCGACGTAGCATGTCACGCAGTCCCGTCTATATCATGTACACGTACGTGCGGCCACGCTGCAACATAGTAAATATGGCTACATACGTACATACGGGCGGTGTCTCTAACGTGTACAACGACTAATCCTGTTCATTGGAAGCCAACCGGCTGGGTCAGAACGGAGAAACTGCGTCGTGTTCATGATAGAGGCAAAGGTGTCCTGTCTTTCGATGAGGTGGCGGCTATCATTTTGGAGGAAGTCGACTTTGATGATCCGACTACGAACGTGCGAGGACGTCGCGCCTTAGCAATCGCTAAACCAACTCTTAGAGGTTATTTATCACGCCGGAGCACGATCAACCTGACCATGAAGGTTTGTTTCCTGTAGGCAAACGAAGAACAAGCAAGAAACTAAGATTGCAGTCTGGATAGTGCGAATATAAGAGGAAATCTTTATTGATCAAGGTGGGCTTCTGTGACGCCTTTGTCTGGTCGTTGAACACAAACGAAGTATGCAAAGTTGCAGCTATAGCAAACTTGAATCTAAACAAAACCCAAAGTCTAAACGACGCCCTAAGGGATGTATATATGGAAGAAGAGAGGGGAATTTTGTGGCCCTTGGAGGAGGGTCTGAAACCAACCCTAACTCTTGTTTCCCCACACATACGAACTCTTAAAACAACCTATACTCAAGTATTTCGAAATTACATGGGCCTGGCCAAATAATAAGGTGACGCAGCACCTATAATAGCCTCTGGACGAAATTTATGAAGTGTCATCTTGTATATTTCGTCCAAGGCTTCACGCACTCATTATGGTGGCTTCAAAGTCCTGAAATCATCACTTGTAACTCCATTCTGGCTCCCCTAGCGCATGCCATCATCTCCATGCTTGATCTTGCTCCAATGATCATCCTTCTTGTCCAAGCTAGGCCCTTCATTTGTAAGCAAGACAAATGTATCCAATTTAGGCAGCATCATATTCTGATGAACATTAGAATCATTACCAAGAAACGAAAGTACCTAGTAATTTAATTAGTGTGCGTGAGCTCTAGTAATTGGTCATGTATACGTATTAGTAGGGGTTGTGGGTGTAACTTTGTTAGTGATGTCCTCATTATCCTCCCCTTCTTGAATTGAAGTCGTCCTCGACGTAAGCTCATCTTCCTCACCTAAGTAAGGCTTCAAATCTGCAATGTTAAAAGTGGGACTAACCCCAAAATCTGCAGGCAACTCAAGTTTATATGCATTATCATTTTTTTCTAACACCTTAAAAGGACCATCAGCACGTGGCATTAGCTTTGACTTGTACAAATTAGGAAACCTATCCTTATGCAAATGTAACCAAACAAGATCTCCAGGTGCAAAGACAACACGTTTTCTACCCTTATCTCCAACAAGTTTATATTTAGCATTCATGCGCTCAATATTTTCCTTAGTTAACTCATGCATTTTTAAGATCAATTCAACACGTTGTTTAGCATCAAAATTAACATTCTTCGAAGATGGAAGAGGCAACAAATCAATATGTGCATGAGGTAGGAAACCATACACGATTTCAAAAGGGCACATCTTAGTAGTAGAATGCAGCGACCGATTATAAGCAAATTCAATATGAGGCAAGCATTCTTCCCACATTTTCTTGATATTCTTCAAAATAGCCCTAAGCATGGTAGACAATGTTCTATTGACTACTTCAGTTTGTCCATCAGTTTGGGGATGACATGTAGTACTAAAAGGCAGTTTAGTCCCCAACTTAGCCCATAAACATCTCCAAAAGTGGCTAAGAAATTTAGTATCACAATCTGAAACAATAGTATTTGGCACACCATGCAAGCGAATAATTTCACGAAAGAACAAATCAGCAACATTAACAGCATCATCACTTCTATGACATGGTATAAAGTGTGTCATTTTCGAGAACCTATCCACGACAACAAATATGTTATCCCCCCCTTCTTTGTTCGAGGTAAACCTAAAACAAAGTCCATATATATATCCTCCCAAGGAACACTAGGTACAGGCAAAGGCATATATAAACCATGAGGGTTGAGTCATGACTTAGCTTTTTGACATGTAGTGCAGCGAGCAACAAAACGCTCAACATCCCGTCACATCTTTGGCCAAAAGAAATGTGTAGCAAGTATATCCTTCGTCTTCTTGACGCCAAAGTGTCCCATGCGCCTCCTGCAACAACAAAAGACGAACGGAGCTAGCTGGAATGCATAGCTTGTTAGCACGAAACACAAATCCATCGTTAAGAATGAACTTGTTCCAAGTTCTCCCTTCCTTACAATTCTGCAATACATCTTTAAATTCAGCATCATGAACATATTGATCTTTGATGGTCTCCAAACCAAATATTTTAAAGTCAAGTTGTGAAAGCATAGTATAACGACGAGACAATGCATCAGCAATAACATTGTCTTTACCCTTCTTGTGTTTAATGACATAAGGGAAAGTCTCAATGAATTCAACCCATTTAGCATGTCTACGGTTCAGTTTTGCTTGACTTTTAATGTGTTTCAAAGATTCATTATCAGAATGTATAACAAATTCTTTGGGCCACAAATAATGTTGCCATGTTTCTAAAGTCCGAACAAGAGCATATAATTCTTTATCATAAGTAGAATAGTTCAGACTAGGCCCACTCAATTTTTCAGAAAAGTATGCAACAGGTTTGCCATCTTGTAATAACACACCTCCTAATCCAATTCCACTAGCATCAAATTCAAGCTCAAAAGTCTTATTAAAATCAGGAAGTTGGAGTAAAGGAGCATGAGTCAACTTATCTTTCAATACCGTGAATGCTTCTTCTTGTGCGGTACTCGAAACAAAAGGCACATCCTTCTTTGTAAGCTCGTTGAGAGGTGCAGCAATGGTGCTGAAATCTCTCACAAAACACCTATAGAAACCAGCGAGGCCAAGGAAACTCCTCACTTGTGTGACCGTTTTGGGCTGCAACCAACTCTCAATAGCTTCAATCTTGGCTTTATCAACTTCAATTCCCTATGGAGTAACAACATAGCCAATAAAAAATACTAGGTTGGTGCAAAAGGTCCACTTTCCAAGGGTACCAAACAAACTTGCATCACGTAGAGCAATAAAAACAACACGTAAATCTTCCTCCAAAGATTTACTATAAATCAGTATATCATCAAAATAGACTACCACAAATCGACCAATGAAAGCATGTAAAACTTCGTTCATTAATCTCATGAAAGTACTAGGTGCATTAGTTAACCCAAAAGGCATGACCAACCACTCATATAAACCAAACTTAGTTTTAAATGCAGTTTTCCATTCATCTCCCAATTTCATACGAATTTGATGGTATCCACTACGCAAATAAACTTTGGAGAATATTGTAGAGCCACTCAATTCATCAAACATATCATCTAGCCTAGGAATAGGATGACAATAACGAACAGTAATATTATTAATGGCACTATAATCAACACACATAATCGGAACTAGAATAATAGGAACAACACAAGGACTAAGGGATTCGCAAATATAACCTTTGTCGAGCACCTCCCAGACTTGACGCATAATCTCCTTCGTCTCCTCTGGATTGGTACAGTATGGTACACGGTTGGGTAGCGAACACCGAGAATTAAGTCAATCTGGTGCTCAATCCCTCGAATAGGTGGTAATCCCGGTGGCACGTCCTGTGGAAAGACGTCAGCAAACTCCTGCAAAATGTTAGTGACAATAGGAGGAAAAGAGGAAGGCACGTCCCCGAATGAAAATAATGCCTCTTTGCACACAAAAGCATAGCAAACAGATTTGCTGAAATCTAGATCATCAATATCAGATTTGGTGGCAATAAACATGCACTTTTCAATTTAATTTCAGAAGCAACACTAGATGGTTTATTATTAGGATTCATTTATTGCTCAACTTCTTTTGCCACAATCTGATTTTCACTCTTGTTGTGCTCCTGTTTTGCTTTATTAGCTCTATTAATATCATCTTTCAAAATGGAATCAGGAGTCATAGGAAGCAAAATAATATGTTTATCCTTATGAACAAGAGTATACTAATTGTTTCTACCATGGTGTACAGAATTTTTATCAAATTGCCATGGTCTACCAAGTAATAAGGAACATGCTTGCATGGGTACACATCAAAATCAACATAATCAACATATGTAGAGATACTAAAATCCACACGAATAGTACGTGTTACCTTAACCTCGTCGCTGTTATTGAACCATCGGATATAGTAAGGATGTGGATGTGGTCTTGTGGTCAGAGATAACTTCTTCACCGTCTCCATGCTAGCCAAGTTGATGCTGCTCCCTCCATCTATGATGACGCGAGCAGAACATTCCTTCACAACTCCCTTTGTATGGAACAAATTATGCCTCGGATTTTACTCTGCTTGTGTGACCTGCACACTCAAAACACGTTGAGCAACTAAACATTCATACTTGTCAGCGTCTTTAGGAGCCATGTATTGCGTCTCATTTTCAGAATCATCTCCACCGTGTTCTTCATGTGTAATAACAACCAAAGTCTCCTCATCATAGTCACTAGCAGACTCATAACCACCATCCTCAGTAGAAATCATCACACGCTAAGATTTGCATTCTCTTGCATAATGACCTCTTCCCTTACAATGACGAAAAATAATATCACTTGTGTGCCCTGTTGATGCCATGGAAGAAGAAAAGCTCTGTACAGGCCCGACAGGTGTGCTCTTGGTAGATAGTGGTGGTTGTGCCTACTTTCTTGTATCACGACTGGAGGTGACAGCTGATGGAGGTGCCGATGTACTAGAATGTGTGGAAGTAGAGGATGCACGCGGTGTCCATGAGGAAGGCCGACCTGTAGAATAGTTAGTTCGTGCCAATGCATGTCGATCCTACACTTCAAGTTCAACTTTACAAGCAAGATGGAATAAACGAGTGATATTATTATACTCCTTATACTCTAGAATGGTCTGAATCTCTCTATTTAATCCACACATAAAACATGCAAGCATAGCTTCGTTATCCTCAACAATACCACATCTAATCATGCTAGTTTGTAATTCCTGATAATATTCCTCTGTAGAATTTTTTCCTTGTCTTAAATGTTGCAATTTTTGAAGTAATTCACATTGATAATATGGTGGAACCCAACGAGTACGCATAGCAGTTTTCAAAGCAGCCCAAGTAGTTGGAATATTATTCAGATATAATCTACGATGTTCAGACCACCACACACAAGCAAAACTAGTGAAAGCACAAAGTGCAGCAACAACACGTCTCTCCTCGGGATATTCTAAATATGTAAAACATTGTTTGGTTTCTAACTCCCAAGTAATATATATATATTAGGAACGTATCTACCCTCAAATGGTGGAATATTCAATTTCAGTTTAGGGAGATGGCCATGATCTCGTACCCGAGGGGGAGCCCTACCATTGTGATTATCTGCATGTGGACGACCTGGTGGTTGTGGTTTTGGTGGTTGCATGTAGTTCTGATTTTGATCAACCTCATCTTCGTAATCTCCCGCATAATCATCCTCCTCCTCATCAATAGAAGGAGCCACAAAAGTATCAACAGCAGCACCAATAGTTTGGCCAGGCTCAAGAGGGACACGGCTCGCTCGGCGGAGGGTTGTTTCGCGACATGGAGGTAGTCATTGTTGTTGGTGTTGTAGAGGTGCGGCAGGTGCAGCCAGTGGTGGTTGTGGAAGACGCGCAAGCAATTCATTAAATTTGTCATCGAGATTTGTTTCGAACGTCTTCTCAAGGCCAATTATCTTATCCATGGCCTCTTCACAATTGTTCAACACATCTTGCACCTGTTCAGTCATCATTTGCTGAAATTTATCATGCAACACCTTATTCGTCATGTTTTCCCAGTCAGTCTCATCGACTTGTGATCCTGCCATGGTTAGCAGCAATAGAAACACACAAGAATATGATCATACAGACTACTAAAAATGGTGGTGGTGGGGCGTCACAAATTCGTCAAGCAAATCTCAAATTCTTACCAGTTCTTACCCAGCAGCAGGCGGTGATCGGCAACCATCGTAGTCAAAACACTCAAAGCTTGGATAGAGCGATTACTAGGGGCAGTCAAACGCACGACGTAGATGTATGTGGAGCTAGGAAGGCTTATAATATGGTAGCAAAAAGGGTCAGCAATAATCAATTCAGAGATGCAAAATTGAATAAACGCTCAACGACGGTACTGATGCGGAGCATCCCATGTTCATCCCCATGTACACTCCGACTACTCTCCAAGCCCTAAGAGAACATAAGACGATACCTCATCTGTACACCATTGGACATAACGTGAACTCGCTCCTCTTCGAACCATCACTTTCCATACGTGAGACATGGCTACTACCTCAAACATGTGTGCTATGCATGACCAGGAACCAAGAGGAAGATCATGGACAAGAAGGCGAGGACACCAAGCGCGAGGAATGAGAAGAAGAGCTACGGAAGAAGCTCCAGCCACTGGACGACTGGTCGGGACCGGACGTCCGACGTCTGAAGACCCACCGGACGATCGGCCCGGACCGGACAACCAGCAATCCCGCACTCGAGCCAAACGAGCGGACGTCCGACAAGTCCCGGACGTCCGACCATCTCTGGAAATTCGGCGCCACGTCTACCAAGCCAAAACGCCGGACGTTCGGCAAGTACCGGACGACCGGACCCTCGTGAGCCACCGGACGTCCGGTACCCGTCGGACGTCCGATAAGGTCTCATGAGCGGTCTCGTAGCTTGACTCGGAGTATGAGTCCAATATGGGCGCCGTCTTCATGTTGTTGAAGAGGTTCGTGCTCATCGCCGTGGTCGAAAAGGATGGCCCTTGCTCGACCTTCTTGTCGCCGTCTTGTTGTTGGAGGCCCAAATTATGTGGCACCTCGTAGCTCATCTCCATGACCGAAGGGAAATTCCCATGCTCGGCCATCTTCCTTGAGGGGCTTCCAAAGATGGAAGTGTCTCCCTCGCGCGTAGTTGGTCGCCTTGTAGTTGAAGATGTCGATGTAGGCGAACGCACGGGAAGTAGGAGAAGATGCCGTACGTCCAAAGGCGAAGATGCCTTGATAGCACTTGGCGAAGATGCCGAAGTGGTTGGTGTAGCCGTAGCTCCGTCTTGGTGGTGCTCGTCTCGCGGTCTTCTCTTGTGCTCATGAAGTTTGGACTTGGCGTGAAGTAGGGCTTGTTGGGACTTGTAGGTAGGCGCATCTCGAGCATCTTCATGTTGATGGCGGCGTTGTCGCACTTGAGCTCGTAGTAGATGTCGATTGTCGTTGTCGTGCACATGTTGCTTGTAGGTGACTTGCCCTTCATGACGAGGTGGATCACGAACGTGATGGTGGTCGCCATGGAGATGTGGACGTGGACGACTTGCGCTTGCATCTTGTTTGCGCTCCGAAGACTTGTGACTTGAATGTCGCCGCCTTGAGGATGATGAAGGGGAAGTAGACTTGATCAAGGCCCGAATCTCCTCCATCCTTGCATCTTGCTCCTCCTTTTGTGCGGAAAGCTTGTTGTCGATGTAGTCCCTTTTCCTTGCTTTGGAGTGACGAATGTCAATGGAGAGGTTCTCGATGCACTCTCGCAATCTTGATTGTGCGCCTTGCATTTGTCGTTGTAGATCGAAGCTTGACGCTTTGGTGATGTAGTTGTTCACGCCGTCGTTGTTGTGGAAGACCGGAGATGAAATGCCTTGCCTATCCATGACAAGATTCGAGCCAATATGAGTGGAGAAAGAGAAGAACGGATACTGAATGTACCTCGACCGAAGTTGAAAGTGGATCAATGATCACTCCAATGTGGACAAGGAAATAGCACAATTGGTACCAATTGTTGTCGGTTTCTCACACCTACACAAGTAAGGCTTATGGTGGAGCTCGGTGAGGATAGTGGCATAAAAATTTAATGCAAAATGTTAGCAAGAGTCAATAATGTTGAAAGAGATTCACAAATTCGCAAGTGTAACAAGTAGACCAATAGCAATATGTGGCACACGAAAACACACACACGGATAGATAAATGGGGTCGTGCAACCATGGATGAGCACGAAATGCGGAATCCACGGAAAACGCTCGTGTTGCACAACTCAAGAGAGACGCTAGAACGATTGCTCACTGGGCGGATACGACACTTGTGCACAACCTATAAGATGCAAAATGGATAAACTTTCTATCCCAAGTATGCTATGTATGTATGGTTCCCGGTGTTTGATCCAAGATGATTGGATATGACAATCTTATGCAATGTGGTGGATGCTATGGCTATTGCTTACAAGCTTCTTTGCTCTTTCTCTTTTGCTTAAAAGCTTATTCCTTTTTTTCTTTGATATGGCCACTTTTGCACAATGCACAAACTAAGATAGCTATTGTGTATATGCGGGAACAAACTTGAGGCACACGAGATGATATGATAACAAGATGATACCTATGGTATGGTATGTATGCAATGGAAGGTGTAGACCACTAATGTGCACAAGTAATGTTGCCGGCAATACTCAAATGGCTAGTCTCGATAGGCAAGTGACGCGAAATGGGCTATGGGTTATCAATGCAATGGCAAGGGAATATACAATGGAGGGGTAACACGATACCAAGATGATATGGAGGTTATCGTCTGCGGTGATGATGAGTGGCGGTGATCTAGATGGAGATACCAAGATGATGGAGACTCATCCCTAAGTAGCCGAAACACCTTAGGAAACGGAAAAACCACAACTCAAAATCGCAAGGACAAAAGTCAAATGGTGGTAGCGGAATGCGGTGGTGTTGCACCAGGCAATGCGGAAGTGGAGGTTATGGTGGTGGACTATACACGGTGTCGGAGTCGAAAGCACGGTCCCTAAGTAGCCTAAACACCTTAGGAGACACAACTCACAACACAAACAAAATTGGGTTAAGTTGAGGTGGCGGAAGTGTATGATGGGCAAGGTTATGCGGAAGTGGTGGTGGTGGTTGATGAAGAAGCAACCGTCCCTAAGTAGCCTAGACACCTTAGGAGACTCAAATCACTCCTCAAGCAACCACTAATGCGATGGGGAACAAAATTGGTTAGGTTGCGGAAGGCTATGGTGGTGTAGCGGATGATATGGTGGAGGGCCTAGGCAAACTTGCCAAATTTCAGAACATTTGATGGAGTCAAATGATGTTGGTGGTATTTTTGTGGGAAGGGGGATGTCAAGAGCTTCAAAACGATCTAAAGAACATCAAAAACGGACTCCGGATGAATTAGTAATGGCCGAAAAAAAATCAGCCGAAGGTGATATCTACAGGTAGCGGACGTCCGGAAAAAACGGTTGTCCGGTCGCCGGACGTCCGGTCGAGTCGGAAATCCGTTGATTCTGCTCGGGTTAGGGGGTTCTAGTCGTCCTTTAAGATCAGACGTCAGGTGGTTCCTGTGGCTCCGGACGTCCGGTAAGGTGACGGTCGTCCGGTGTATCGGGGTCAACTCCAGATCCGAGATTCGGGACGCGATTTTGGGTGGAATTTGGGGATTTTGGGGTCAAAATTGATGAGATTTCGTGGATGAAAGATGGGGAAACTTGGGGAGATGCTAGATCCACTCGAAACCAAGCAAACCCATGGATCAAAATCAACAAAACATCATCAAACCAACAAATCACAAAAAAATTGGGGCTATTTTTGGTGGGGATTTTCGAATTTAGGACGAAATCAAGCAAAAGAAGGCTAGAAAACGGTGGGGGAGGCTCCAAAATCGTGATCAACCTGGCTCATGATACCAAGATGATGTAGGGTACAACCCTAATCGCCTGATCTTTCATGAAAGGAGCGGATCCCGCGAAGAACACGAGGAACACGAGGGGAAAACGAGGGAAATCACGAGGGGAAACACGAGAGAATCACTCAACCAACAAGAAATAGTCACACATGTGCTAGATCCTCGAATACATAAGAGAAGATACACGATCCACAGACAACTAAGGACGATACAAGGGTAGCCGGTCTTCTCCGTGAGGAGGTCTTGAATCCACGGGGGATCTTCCCTCAGAAAGGGGCTTGAATCCAAATGGATCTTCTCCGAAGAGGCCGCGGTATCTCATAAGGAGGAGATCCGATATGGATGAGCGTAGCTCTATCTCTCAAATGAGCTATCACAATGCTAACCCTCAAATGGTGGAGGTGGAGGAGTATATATAGTTTAGGACCATGAAGGGGTAAGTGAGGGTGAAGGGATACATGGGCTCGGCCCGATACACTGTGCACAGACAGGCGTCGGACGTCCGACGGGTACCGGATGTCCGGTGGCTCACGAGGGTCCGGTCGTCTGGTACTTGCCGGACGTCCGGCGTTTTGGCTCGGTTGACGTGGCGCCGAATTTTCAGAGACGGTCAGACATCCGGGACTTGTCGGACGTCCGCTCGTTTGGCTCGAGTGCGGGATTGCCGGTCGTCCGGTCCGGGCCGGTCGTCTGGTGGGTCTTCAGACGTCAGACGTCTGGTCCCGACCGGTCGTCCGGTGGCTGGATCTTCTTCCATAGCTCTTCTTCTCGTTCCTCGTGCTTGGTGTCCTCGCCTTCTTGTCCATGGTCTTCCTCTTGGTTCCTGGTCATGCATAGCACACATGTTTGAGGTAGTAGCCATGTCTCACGTATGGAAAGTGATGGTTCGAAGAGGAGCGAGTTCACCTTGTGTCCAATGGTGTATAGATGAGGTCTCATCTTATGTTCTCTTAGGGCTTGGAGAGTAGTCGGAGTGTACATGGGGATGAACGTGGGATGCTCCACATCAGTACCGCCGTTGAGCGTTTATTCAATTTTTCATCTCTGAATTGATTATTGTTGACCCTTTTTGCTACCATATTATAAGCCTTCCCAGCTCCACATACATCTACGTCATGCGTTTGACTCTCCCTGGCAATCCCTCTATCCAAGCTTTGAGAGTTTTGACTACAATGGTTGCCTTAATGATAAATACCTTAGCTCCTTGCAATCGATCAAACAGATCATTGATCATCGATAGTGGGTACTTGTTCTTAATGGTTACTTCATTTAACCCTCGATAATCAACAACCATCCTTAACGATCCATCCTTCTTCTCCACTAGAAGTACTGGTGATCCCCAAGGTGAAGAACTTGGGCGAATATATCCTTTATCCAGTAACTCCTTAATCTGCTTCTTAATCTTCACCAAATCGTTTGCGGACATCCTATATGATCTCTTTGATATTGGCCCTGTGCCTGGCAAAAGCTCAATCAAAAACTCAATATCTCTATCCGGTGGCATGCCTGGCAATTCTTCTGGAAATACATCCGGGAAATCCTTCACCACTGGTACTTCCTCTTGCACAACTCCTGTTAAACAATTTACTTGAGTCCTCTTTGGCACATGCCGGGATACATACTTGATCCTTCTTCCTTCTGGGGTGGTGAGCAAAATTGACTTACTGGCACATTCAATATTTCCTTCGTACTTTGATAACCAATCCATGCCTAATATCACATCCAATCCTTGAGATTCCAACACTATTAGGTCTGAGGGAAATACGTAGTTACCAATCCTTAATGGTAACCGATCACACCATAGACTAGCCATATACTCTGCTCCAGGCGAGGTTACTAACATGGGTGATCTAAGGGCTTGGGTTGGTAGTTTATACTTATCCACAAATCCCCTTGATATGTATGAATGCGATGCACCAGTATCAAAAAGAACGAGTGCAGTAAATGACTTAAGCAAAAACTTACCAATTACTGCATCCGGCTGCTCACATGTTAACGTGGTTCACCTGTCCCCTGTTGAAAGGGTTCGACTTCTTCCCAGAGCTTCGATTGCCATTTCCATTATGGGATTCAGGACATTCATTGGCATAATGTCCGGTCTTCTGGCACTTAAAGCAAGTGACTTGGCTCAGGTCTCTCTTGGCTGGGGTTGATGGGTTGGTGCGGTTCTGGCCGTTGCTTCCTCCATTCTCATACCATTCTTGGTGCCATTGTGATTGTGCGAGCTACCTCCTCCATGGGTATGCTGGAAATGTCCTCCTGGTCTCGGGGTAAAACGTGGCTTCTGTTGAGCTCCTGAGTTGTACTTTCCTTGTCCATGCTTCCTCTTGCGATTCTCAATCTGCTGCTGCTTCCCTTCAATCATGAGAGCACAATCTACCAACTCCTGGTAGTTGTCGAAGGTTGCTACCATCAACTGCATGCCCAACTCATCATTCAGTCCTTCCAGAAACTTCTCCTGCTTAGCTGCATCCGTGGCAACGTCATCTGGCGCATAACGTGCTAACTTACTAAAGTCCTCCACATACTGGCCAACTATCCGTCCTCCTTGGCGCAAGTTGCGAAACTCTCGCTTCTTCATGGCCATAGCTCCTGCTGAAACATGGGCAGTACGAAAAGCCTGCTGAAACTAGTCCCACGTGACAGTGTCGACAGGGAAAGTGGCTGTGAAATTCTCCCACCATGATGCTGCGGGTCCTTCAAGCTGATGTGTGGCAAACTTCACCTTTTCCGCATCTGTGGATCCTCCCGTGGTCAACTCTCTAGCTGTCTTGTGGAGCCAATCATCTGCTACTATCGGCTCGGTGCTACTGGAAAACACCGACGGATTCAGCCTAAGAAAACGGGCTAAGTGATCAACAGGTGGTGATGGTGGTGGTGGGTTGTTGTTGTTCCCCTGATTCTGATTCTGGACTAGCAACTGCATCAATGTGTTCTGCTACTAGATCAACTGGGTGAGCTCCGGTGGGAAGGTAAATCCGGGGTCACGTCTCGGAGGCATATGAGGGTTTAAAGAATATGAGATTTGAGAATAGAGGGGGTCTAAAGAGAAAACACTACCCATATTCACATGAGGCAAAAGCAAACAATTCACTTCATTCAATCAATCGAACAAGGGCATACAATCGATCTAACTATCGCAAAAGTGCTCGGACTACTATATTTACATGGTGGACTACTACTACTGTTGTGGTGGTCTACTAGAAATATTCTTCAGTTGCAGACTCCATGATAGCTACTCCAGCTTCATCAACATAGTCCTCATCGCTATCATCTGGATCCGAGTCGGTGTCGTCGACGATGATGTAGTCTTCCGGGCGAATCTCATTGGGTTCTTTGTCTTCTTCTACTGGTGTAGGGCCTCCCATAAATATTCCAATCTTCTTTATCATATCATCATTCTTCCCCACTAATACTTCGATTTCCTCTTCATAATCTTCTCGTGTGGCCTTGAGTTCTTCCTCCAGTTCCTGGATTCTTGTCCTCGCCTTCTTCAGATCTATCATGTCGGCGCACATCTGGTTCTCCTGACGTTGAATGTGTTGGTTTAACTCCTAGATAAAAGCTGCAACTAATCTATCCTTCCTGGTGCTGATCATCTCCCAGTGCTCATCTCGGTGCCCACAAATCTGGTAGATTGTATCCTTGAGATCATTGCCGTAAACTTCTCCAATGCGTCCCATGGCGATGTGAGCTGCCATGCTCTTTCCGAGACTCCAAGTTGGTGCATCAAAAGAAAACTCTATGGGCTCAGTGACCGGCATGAACGTCCTTCCTGGAACTTGAACTTGAATCATCCAGCGCTCTTCTTCAGGTAGAGTGGTGTTGTAGGTCCCGGTGAAGCTTGGTACTCCTATGTTCAGGTATCTAGTGACTTGCTTCAAGTGACGTCCAAAGGGTGTATCTTCATCCGGTTGCGTGAACTTGTTCCTTGCATCCGCCATCCTAAAAGAGTAGAAAATATTAGAGGTCAGAATGAGATGAGAGTGAGTAGTGATCTAGGTCTTTAGCTTAGTGGTCGTGTCCTACAGTCAGCGTGTGCTCTGATACCATCTTGTAGTGACCAGACCTCAAACGGTCCAATCTCTATGCTCAGGTGTCATCCCTGGATCAGTAATGCTGACACCACACAGTACTTGAAGGATTTATAACAGAGTAGCAATCCCACACTTATTACATCGAGTGTCTCAAAAGAGAGCTTATTACAATAAATATGGCTTAAGGCCATCTAATAACAATAACAGCGGAAGGCTTGGAAGATAAGTGAGTCCATCAACTCCAACGGCATCACTGAGTATAGAACGACGACCTAAAGGCTCCTTAATCATCGTCTGAAAAGTCTGCAACATTAACGTTGCAACCCGAAACGGGTCAGCACATGGAATATGCTGGCAATGTAACACATAGAGAGTAATGGAATGAAATAGGCTATACTATATGCATATATGGCAGGTGGAAAGCTCTATGGTTACAGTTTTTGCGTAAAGCCAATTTTTCCCTACTGCAAAGGAATAAATTTTATTTAACTATCATGGTAGTTGTTAAACTCCGCCTATGTTGTCTCAACATAGCCGGTCCCAAGCCCGGGTAAAGGAGGAGGGTTGTGATAGGCTTGGCGAGCCAACGTAAAAACTCAGCCACTCTTATGGAGATGAAACCCAAAAGATTTTCGTTGGGGCGTAACCCTCTCAGCGACGCGCCACATCGGAACCCGGGTGTGGTGGAAAATGGGCAAGGGCCGGGCCGTCACCCCCCAAGTGGCGCGCCGTATCTTGGTCCGGATACGGTGGCAAGTGAGCGAGGATCGGGTCGTCGCATCCTTAGTGGCGCGCTACATCGGCGCCCGGATGTAGTGGAAAATGAGCAAGGGTCTTCGCATTTGACTCGACGAGTGCGAAGGGTAAGGAAGCTAGCCGAGCCTAGGAGGATTCGCTTAGGTAGCTGGAACGTAGGGTCTCTGACAGGGAAGCTTCGGGAGCTAGTTGATGCAGCAGTGAGGAGAGGTGTTGATATCCTTTGCGTCCAAGAAACCAAATGGAGAGGACAGAAGGCGAAGGAGGTGGAGGATACCGGCTTCAAGCTGTGGTACACGGGGACGGCTGCAAACAGAAATGGCGTAGGCATCTTGATCAACAAGAGCCTCAAGTATGGAGTGTTAGACGTCAGGAGACGTGGGGACCGGATTATCCTGGTCAAGCTGGTAGCTGAGGACTTGGTTCTCAATGTTATCAGCGCATATGCCCCGCAAGTAGGCCACAATGAGAACACCAAGAGGGAGTTCTGGGAAGGCTTGGAAGACATGGTTAGGAGTGTACTGATTGGTGAGAAGCTCTTCATAGGAGGAGACCTCAATGGCCACGTGGGTACATCTAACACAGGTTTTGAAGGGGCGCATGGGGGCTTTGGCTATGGCATCAGGAATCAAGAAGGAGAAGATGTCTTAAGCTTTGCTCTAGCCTACAACATGATTGTAGCTAACACCCTCTTTAGAAAGAGAGAATCACATCTGGTGACTTTTAGTAGTGGCCAACACTCTAGCCAGATTGATTTCATCCTCTCGAGAAGAGAAGATAGGCGTGCGTGCCTAGACTGTAAGGTGATACCTGGGGAGAGTGTTGTACCCCAGCATAAGCTGGTGGTTGCTGACTTCCGCTTTCGGATTCGTGTCCAGCGGGATAAGCGTGCCAAGGTCGCTAGAACGAAGTGGTGGAAGCTCAAGGGGGAGGTAGCTCAGGTGTTCAAGGAGAGTGTATTTAAGGAGGGCCCTTGGGAGGAAGGAGGGGATGCGAACAATATGTGGATGAAGATGGCGACTTGCATTCGTAAGGTGGCCTCGGAGGAGTTTGGAGTGTCCAGGGGAAGGAGAAGCGAAGATAAGGATACCTGGTGGTGGAATGATGATGTCCAGAAGGCGCTTAAAGAGAAGAAAGATTGTTTCAGACGCCTATACCTGGATAGGAGTGCAGACAACATAGAGAAGTACAGGATGGCGAAGAAGGCCGCAAAGCGAGCTGTTGGTGAAGCAAGGGGTCGGGCATATGAGGACCTCTACCAACGGTTAGGCACGAAGGAAGGTGAAAGGGACATCTATAAGATGGCTAAGATCCGGGAGAGGAAGACAAGGGATATTGGCCAAGTCAAATGCATCAAGGACGGAGCAGGCCAACTCTTGGTGAAGGACGAAGAGATTAAGCATAGATGGCGGGAGTACTTCGACAAGCTGTTCAATGGGGAGAATGAGAGTTCTACCATTGAACTGAATGACTCCTTTGATGAGACCAGCATGCGTTTTGTGCGGCGCATCCAGGAGTCTGAGGTGAAGGAGGCTTTAAAAAGGATGAAAGGAGGCAAGGCGATGGGCCCTGATTGTATCCCCATTGAGGTGTGGAAAGGTCTCGGGGACATAGCGATAGTATGGCTAACCAAGATTTTCAACCTCATTTTTCGGGCAAACAAGATGCCAGAAGAATGGAGACGGAGTATATTAGTACCAATCTTCAAGAACAAGGGGGATGTTCAGAGTTGTACTAATTACCGTGGAATTAAGCTGATGAGCCATACAATGAAGCTATGGGAGAGAGTCATTGAGCACCGCTTAAGAAGAATGACAAGCGTGACCAAAAATCAGTTTGGTTTCATGCCTGGGAGGTCGACCATGGAAGCCATTTTCTTGGTACGACAACTTATGGAGAGATATAGGGAGCATAAGAAGGACTTGCATATGGTGTTCATTGACTTGGAGAAGGCCTATGATAAGATACCGCGGAATGTCATGTGGTGGGCCTTGGAGAAACACAAAGTCCCAGCAAAGTACATTACCCTCATCAAGGACATGTACAATAATGTTGTGACAAGTGTTCGAACAAGTGATGTCGACACCGATGACTTCCCGATTAAGATAGGACTGCATCAGGGGTCAGCTTTGAGCCCTTATCTTTTTGCATTGGTGATGGATGAGGTCACAAGGGGTATACAAGGAGATATCCCATGGTGTATGCTCTTTGCGGATGATGTGGTGCTAGTTGACGATAGTCGGACGGGGGTAAATAGGAAGTTAGAGTTATGGAGACGAACCTTGGAATCGAAAGGGTTTAGGCTTAGTAGAACTAAAACCGAGTACATGATGTGCGGTTTCAGTACTACTAGCTGTGAGGAGGAGGAGGTTAGCCTTGATGGCCAGGTGGTACCTCAGAAGGACACCTTTCGGTATTTGGGGTCAATGTTGCAGGAGGATGGGGGTATTAATGAAGATGTGAACCATCGAATCAAAGCCGGATGGATGAAGTGGCGCCAAGCTTCTGGCATTCTCTGTGACAAGAGAGTGCCACAAAAGCTAAAAGGCAAGTTCTACAGGACGGCGGTTCGACCCGCAATGTTGTATGGCGCGGAGTGTTGGCCGACTAAAAGGCGACATGTTCAACAGTTAGGTGTGGCGGAGATGCGTATGTTGAGATGGATGTGTGGCCACATGAGGAAGGATCGAGTCCGGAATGATGATATACGAGATAGAGTTGGGGTAGCACCAATTGAGGAGAAGCTTGTCCAACATCGTTTGAGATGGTTTGGGCATATTCAGCGCAGGCCTCCAGAAGCTCCAGTGCATAGTGGACGGCTAAAGCGTGCGGAGAATGTCAAGAGAGGGCGGGGTCGACCGATTTTGACATGGGAGGAGTCCGTTAGGAGAGACCTGAAGGATTGGAGTATCGACAAAGAGCTAGCTATGGACAGGGGTGCGTGGAAGCTTGCTATCCATGTGCCAGAGCCATGAGTTGGTTGCGAGATCTTATGGGTTTCACCTCTAGCCTACCCCAACTTGTTTGGGACTAAAGGCTTTGTTGTTGTTGTTGTATCATGGTAGTTGTTAAACATTGAGAATGGTTGACAGCATTCTCAATCCCAATTAAGCATCATTATTAAACAAAACCCAACAAAATTAATTTTAGAGTAACATGTTGAGATTCACATGATAATCCAGATACTAGATACTCAAGATGTCCATAACCGGGGACACGGCTAACCATGATTAGTTTATACACTCTGCAGAGGTTTGCGCACTTTTCCCCACAAGACTCGATCTCCTCCATTGGATTTCTCGCACTACATGGTGTTTGAGAAACGGATGACCGAGACATGGTCTTTCAGAAGCGCTAGCACCTTATGAACGGGTAGACCGTACCAACCTACATCCCATACATCTGCTAGTCTACCACTATAAGAGTTCGCACGACTTAGTCAACAATGCTAGAGCCCATAGTAGCTTGTGGCTGCACACGGAAGTTTCTAGCATGAATAATCTCATGATCCCTTTGAGCCTGGGTGGCAGTCCAAAAGAAAAACAGGCAATCGCTGGAATACCCAGGTGCCTCAATCCACCCAGATGTGTATTTAAGTTGCCACCTTAGATAAACCAATAATGTAACAAGTCTCACATCTGTCATGGATACACTCACCCAATCCACGTCTACTAGCATAGCATGGCATAATAAGCAACGTAGAAGTAACTCCCAAAGGTTTGATAATAAACAGGTAATAGGTTCTTTCTCAACTACTTCCCAAACCCACAATTTAATTAGATCCTAATCATGCAATGTGTGAGGATTGATCTAATGCAATAAAACTGCGTAGTTGGAGGTATGATCAAAGTGTTACTTGCCTTGCTGATGATCCGCAAAACCTAGCGATTCGAAGTAGCAAGTGGCGCACTCCGGGTACTCTATCGCAAACAAAATAGCATACAATAAGTACTCAACTAATGCACAGGTAAAACCCAAATAAGAGATATAACCAGAAAGTTCAACTTAAGAACTCCGGTTGGCAAAAAGAATCAAATCGAACGAAGCAATGAAAGACAAATGGCAAAAGAAACAAGCTTCATTTACTATTCAGGATCTAGGGCAATTTTTTACAGTGGCAAAAACTTGTTTGAATTGGTTAAACGGAAAGAGGGTTTCGAGACGAAACTCCAGGTGCTTGAATCGCCTGATTCTGATAAACGAGCAAAAAGTTATACTAAAACGAACATCGGATCAGGAATCACGATCAGAAAAATCGCGGATTTAATACGAGAAAAAGAAAAATGATGAACGTTCGTTAAAACGAACGAACGGGCGAACACTCGCTAAAAAATAAACCGGAAAACTGATATATTAAAAAAGCGAAACTAAAAAAACCAAACAAAACCGATGGAAAACCGATTGGTTTTCTAAAAAAACCGACGAC
>NC_041384.1:340133649-340140804 GCF_002162155.2 Triticum dicoccoides
TTTGGCGGCGGGCTAGGGGCGGCTAGGGTTTTTTGGTGGGGGGGGTGGCGGCTGGGCCTCCCGGCTATTTAAAGCCGGCCGGGCCGGGAGTCCAGGTCGGACACGGCCAGGTAAGTCGGTTCAGACTTTTTTTTAAATAGTTACGCTTAGAAAAAAACAAAAGGAATACTAAACGGACTCCAAAAATCCCGAAATAAATTTTCCCCGACTTCTAAAATCAAGCCGCATAGGATGAACATTTATTTGGGTCCTAAATGCAATTTTGAAAAACGCGTATTTTTCCTAATTCAAATAAAATAGCAAATAAAACAAAAATAAAATCTTATTTGATTTTTTTATTAAATCCTCAATATTTCTTTATTTTGGGAATGTCATTTTATTCCCTCTCTCATATTTTGATAATAGAAATAATTGAAGATAAAATAAATAAAATCAAATGATCCTATTTTCAAAATTTCAGAAGACTCAAATATGAAAATAACGAAATCCCCAACTCTCTCTGAGGGTCCTTGAGTTGCGTAGAATTTTCTAGGATCAGCCAAAATGCAATAAAATATGATATGCAATGATGATCTAGTGTATAACATTCCAAATTCAAAATTTGGGATGTTACATATGGCGTGATCTGGAAATCCAAAACAGAGTAACAAAATAGCGGAGATGAATCTGGTGGAACTCAGACTGGTGGCGGCGATGAATCTGGTGGGACTCGGACTGGTGGCGGATATATGTTTCAGGTGGGCTCGGATTGGCGTGATGGCGGTGGATAGGTGGTGGTATGGACTCAGATTGGCGGTGAATATGTGGTGGTGGTATATTGTAGCAGCGATGAAGTTGGTGCGGTGGTGGTATACGGCAGCAGCGATGATAATGATGCGGTTGTGATATATGGCAGCGGCGACGTGAAAACGTATGAACAGAACTCAAAACTTTAAAGGACTAGACGCTAACACCAACAACTTGACATGACGATGCAACCGCAAATTCCACAAAAAAATACAGAAAAGATTATGCAAAGGCTCAGATTGGTTCGGATAGGATGAACTAACCCTAATTTTTTTTGCTATTTCATGGACTATAGGTATGAAGAACAGACTCGATCTAAACTATGAAAAAAACTGTAAAATCTCACCGAGCAACCTGGAAATCTGGTACCACTTGATAGAGGGAAAGTTGTTATGTCTTTCGATGAGATGGTGGCTATCATTTTGGAGGAAGTCGACTTTGACGATCTGACTACGAACGTGCGAGGACGTCGCGCCTTAGCAATTGCTAAACCAACTCAGAGAGGTTATTGACCATGCGAGAGCACAATCAACCTGACCACGAAGGTATGTTTCCTGTAGGCAAACGAAGAACAAGCAAGAAACTAAGATTGCAATCTGGATATTGCAAATATAAGAGGAAAGCTTTATTGATCAAGGTGGGGTTCTCTGACGCCTATGTCTGGTGGTTGAACACAAACAAAGTACGCGAAGTTGCAGCTATGGCGAACTTTAATCTAAACAAAACCCAAAGTCTAAATAATGCCCTAAGGGTTGTATATATGGAGGAAGAGGGGAAATTTCGTGGCCCTTGGAGGAGGGGTCTGAAACCAACCCTAACTCTGGTTTCCCCACACATACGGACTCTAAAAACAGCCCATACTCAAGTATTTCGAAATTACATGGGCCTAACCCAATAATAAGGTGACGCAGCACCTATAATAGCCTCTGGACGAAATTTATGAAGTGTCAGCTTGTATATTTCGTCCAAGGCTTCACGCACTCATTATGGTGGCTTCAAAGTCCTGAAATCATCACTTGTAACTCCGTTCTGGTTCCTCTTGCGCATACCATCATCTCCATGCTTGATCTTGCTCCAATGATCATCCTTCTTGCCCTAGCTAGGCCCTTCATTTGTAAGCAAGACAAATGTATCCAATTTAGGCAGCATCATATTCTCACGAACATTAGAATCATTACCAAGAAACGGAAGTACCTAGTAATTTACTTCGCGTGCGCGCGCTCTAGTAATTGGTCCTGTATATGTATCAGTAGGGGCTATGGGTGTAACTTTGTTAGTGATGTCCTCATCAGTTCATCGAGAGGCAATGGAATACGTCATGTTCATCGGGAGCGAACCGGCTTGGATGGAACAGCCGATTGAAACAAGGCATGGCATACCGCAGAACGGAGGAAACGGCCTTGTGTTCGACCGGCCACGGTCGAAACAGGATCCTGTCCATCAGGAGGGGTCTGGTGTACCGCAAAACGGAGGAAACTGACTTCTCTTGGACCTCCTACGGTCGAAACGGACTTGTGTTGGAGTGCTACGGTCGAAACGGGGGTCCTGTTCATTGGGAGGGGTGTGGCGTACCGCAAAATGGGACTCCATGAGATTGTCGCGCCCAAGATGTGATTCTATCCCAATCACATGATGAATTCATGATTCGGGCACAACCACATTTTGAGCGCATAGCAAGGTGGATATCGTTACAACATACCATGTACTGAATAGATGAGAATACAAGATAAAGGCTTACACTCGCCAGAAGTTACAACGTTCATACAACAATACATCAATACATAGCAATCATCATACATAAGAGCAGGATCGGACTACGGATGAAATAAAACGAAAATGAAGAACGACATCCACCCTGCTAATCCTAGGTTCCCAGACCTGGAACCTATCCCTTGAATGAAGAAGAAGAAGCAGAAGAACACCAAACAAGGAAGCATCACACTCGCGTCAGATCATCGCATTACATGTACCTACAACTGTTGTTGTAGTAATCTGTGAGCCACGAGGACTCAGCAATCCCATTACCATGGGTATCAAGACTAGCAAAGCTTAATGGGTATGGAAAGGATAAGTGGTGAGGTTGCAGCAGGTGACTGTGGTAAAATAAGTCTAGCAAGGCCTCCCGACGTGCCGACACCCTGATAGGAGCCGCACGTATCTCGTCTTAGGCCACGATCAGATAGGTCAGCCTACAGGTATATACCAAATACCGCGGGTTTCCCCGAGGCGGCCCTGCAGTCTGCCCGGTTTAGACCAACACTCATGAGGAGCATTGGCCCGTGGTTGATTAAGAGTCCTCGGGTGCTAGCCGGTCCCTATGCAAGTTTCAGTTGTTATTAGACAAATGGTAAAACCAATGTTGGGACTTGCTGGAGGAGTTTTATTCAAAGCGAACTATCAAGAGGGCCCCATAAACCCTCACCGTGTTAGGGACGCGAAATCAAGGAACATAACACCGGTATGACGGAAACTAGGGTGGCAAGAGTGGAACAAAACACCAGGCATAGGGCCGAGCCTTCCACCCTTTACCAAGTATATACATGCATTAATTAAATAAGAGATATTGTGATATCCCAAGATATCCATGATATCCATGTCCCAACATGGAACAACCTGCAACTACACCTGCAACTAGCAACGCTATAAGAGGGGCTGAGCAAAGCAACACCATAGCCAAACAACGGTTTGCTAGGATGGTGGAAAAGGTTAGAGGCTATCATGCAAAATTGGGGGGCTTGATAAACAAGTGGTAGGTAGCGAGACACAATGATAGCATCGAGACAACTAGCAAAGCAAAGATAGTAGTGATATCCAGAGTAATGGTCATCTTGCCTGAAATCCCGCTAGGAAGAAGACCGAATCCATGAAGTAGACGAACCAACATAGTCAAATGAATCCTCACAATCGCAACGTAACCAGAACTATCAAGAAGGAGCAACACTGGAAATAAGCAATCAACAGAGTAAACAACCATCACATAAACATGGCATGATGCACAACCAAGTATGATGCATGTCCGGTTTAATGAGGCACGGCATGGCAAAGTGCAACAAACAATACTACAAGTTAAGTGGAGCTCAATATGCAACGAGTTGCATATTGATGAAACACCACATTCAATCATTTAGTTCACTCTCGTTTATGTACCCAACAATATTAAATGTTATTAAACATGGCAAGGGGTGAAGCATAATAAAACTACCTATCTAGGCAATTTAAATGAAGCCGGAAACAACAAACAAGAATTCCAGAAAAACCTCATATGCATATTTCAAATTTGGTACTGTTCTTCCCTATACATAATTCTAGGGTTGTTAAGCATGCAAAATGAGTACACCATGTTAATGTATGCATTTTTCTACCCCATTTACATATAAAGTTTATTTAATTCAGAGCTACGGTTATTTAGCTATTAAATAAATCATTTTGACATGTTATTTATGCAAATAAACACAAACAACATTTTTAACATGGATGAAAGTAGCATATTACGAAACTAGATGAAATTCTAAGGACTTTTCATATATAAAGATTTTACATATGATGCATGGTTTGTGAGTTATTAAATGCATGAAGTATGAGGGCTTTTCTGCAAAATTGCAGTTCTCTGGATAAATAGCAAATTCGCAGATCTGAAAAAAAACGTATGCGAGCCGAATCTGGCTGGCCTGATAGTGTATAGGAGAGGTGCTGGAGGGGCTGCTCACCCATGAGCTTCAGCCCGGTCGGTGAAGCAGTAGGCCGCGGCAAGGGAGCTGGGCCGACTTGAGTCGGTGCGCTGGCCCAGGCGAGAGGAGGCAGGGCGCGGTCAACGGGCACTGCTAGAGCTGGGCTCCGCGTGAGCCAAAGGAGGGGTCAACGCGTGGCAGCGCGTTTCCTCTTTTGATGCAGGGGAAGCAGGGCGATGGTGCTGCTAGTCAGTGGCGAGGCGGGGAACTCCAGCGGGACGGCTGTGATGGAGAGGACGGGCGGATCCGGCCTTGGGGAGCCCAATCTTGCCAGAGGCAAGGTCGAGCTCGGCCAACGGGAGTGGGACATGGCACTGGAACTTGGAGGCTGAAGCGGGAGAGGGCGCAGCGTGGGACTTGTAGGGGGGTTCCGGCGACAAGGAGCACGGGGACGCCGAGCTACACGGTGCAGGAGATGGATCCGGCATGGCTTGCCGGATCTGGCGCGAAGGAGCTCGGGAGGGCACCATGGAGCCGGTGTGCTCCTGTATAAAGGTAAGACCGAGATGTTGAGAGTTGGGAGAGAAATACTGGGAAGGAAGAAGAAGCAGGGGAGGTAGTTAACTGGTTAGACTTGATCGAGAGGAGGCCGCGGGATTGGTTCGATGTGGAATTTGAGGAAGAGAGTGGCGGCGGCGGGATGGATGGGACTGACTCTAGGTTAGGGTTGGACAAATATTTATATATGTGATGGCGAGTTTAGGGCCTAGGAGGACCCTCCGATTTAGACCGGATGGTCAAGAATAAATAGGCCAGGGAGTCCAAATAAGAAAACGAAGATGTTATAGGGATGTTTGGGGATGATCTGAAACAAACGGTAACGATAGCCCGGTTCGAGTCCGGTGGAGTTTCGGACGCGCGCAAGGGGTCGATGAAATGTGTAGAGAGGCAGGACATATAGACGGGAGGGCAAATCGAAGACAACATGGTCTGACAAAAGGCCACGGAGAAGACGAGAGAGAAGAGAGCGGTCTGGTTGGTCTGAGAGAAGGTCAACACAGGCAAAGAAGAGGCTGCAACCACGAACGGATGCAAGTTTTCAAAACAATGACGTCAACCAGTGCCGATGCAATACAAAAGATGACATGATGAATGCAACAAACAATTAATTAACATAGCTGACATGCAAAACATGAAAGGCATCTGGAGCATTGGTCCCGGGTCGCCCCGAGATCTAGGGATGGCACCAGAGAGAAGCGGAAGAGCAAGAGGTAAAACAAAGTTGCTTCTTTGAAAACTAAGCGAGACCACGCACCTCGAGAGGTTCAACAACTTGAAAGAAAGATACGACAGAGATGAACAAGATTGCAAACAGTCTATTGGGCAAGAGGAACTAGCAATACAACGAGAACCAAGATCTTAAGGAAGAAGATTGACTTTGAAACCACTCCGGTTAGAACGAAATAGACAAGGGATAAGAACGAAAGAATTCGAACTGCACTCTGGTTGAAAAGAGAAGAAAAACTTGATAAGATGGAAAGAACTTGAAAAGAGGACACAACACCTCGATTAAGTGGATAAGCAAGGAAAGAACATGATCTTTGATAGAACGAGATGATGGTTCGAAGGGAGCACCATCACAATGCCTCCGGAAGAAAGAATAGAAGATAGATGGTTGGAAGAAAAGAACGGAGATGAAAATGACAACGTCTACCACAAACGAATTTGGAAAGCA
This sequence comes from Triticum dicoccoides, assembly GCF_002162155.2. Lineage (NCBI taxonomy): Eukaryota > Viridiplantae > Streptophyta > Magnoliopsida > Poales > Poaceae > Triticum > Triticum dicoccoides. The sequence goes on from NC_041384.1 coordinate 340,139,839, forward strand.
TCCTTGCAAAGAAGGATTGAACGGAGTTGTTGGAAAATCCACAACGAAAAGAACAAGCTTGTTGTGGGACTATGGAAAATATCTCAAAACTTGAGGTGAAATTCTGCCACTAACGAAAACAATTGCTTGCTTGAGATCAACAAAGAGATGAAAACTTCTTTCGACGAGAGGATAGGAGAAACCTTGGATCATTGATAGGCACCACAAATAGTAACATTCCCAATGGAAGGTTGTAACACCCCGGATGTAACCTGCCATAATTGTAACTCAGACTCTTGCCATTTCCGTCTTTAAGTTATGAGATTCCCTTTGTGGTTGGGTTGTGTCTTCGTTTTGCATTTTGTTCGTGTCATGCATTTCATATCATGTCATCATGTGCGTCGCATTTGCATACGTGTTCGTCTCATGCTTCCGAGCATTTTCCCCATTGTCCATTTTCCAATCCGACACTCCCACATGCCTGGCGCACCCCTCTTGTATCCTTTCGTGCGCGGATGTTAAACGTTCTCGGAATGGACTGGATTTGCCAAGTGACCTTGGTACACCACCGGTAGACCGCCTGCCAAATTTCGTTCCATTTGGAGTCCGTTTGATTTAACCAGGTAACTGTGAAGGCCTCTTGTGTGTTGCAGCCCAACACCCCTCCAAAACGACCCAATAACCCATCCAAACCACTTCCATGTCCTCCGTCGTTGGATCACGATCGTGTGGGTGAAAACTACACTCCATTTGGACACTCCAAACTCCCTCTACCTATATAAATGCATCTCCTCCTCCAAATTCGCTGTTGAAACCCTAGTCTAGCCTATCCCGCCGCCACCGAACGCGTCCGCCGGCGCCGGACACGTCCGTCGCCTCCGCCTCGCCCAACCGGCATCTGCCATGTGCCCCGCGCCCGCGCCCACATCTCCGCTCCCCGTGCCGGCCCGCGCGTCCGCCGCCGCCTCCGCCCGGTCGCCTCCCAGC